>NW_027466057.1:3032500-3257500 GCF_046127955.1 Nelusetta ayraudi
ATGCACCGGAAGGCTTTGGCACGGCTCGGAATTGGACCGGGGGACCCGTGCCGCCGACTGTCGTTGAACCGCTGTGCCGCCTGGCGCTCGGAGAAGCCGGCTGGTCGATCCCGTGAGCAAATAAAGTTGACTTCGCTGGAAGCCCTGCTCTGCGCCTGCTCCAAGACAGCTTCTCTCGCTCGGGGGGGGGGAGCAGGGGCTCAGGAATCCTCATTTGCTTATGAATTTAATCTGATTGTAACGCCAACGTATTTTGGTCACCGTTTTGGGCATTTTCCTTCTAATCTGGCGCTCGCCGGAGTCAAGTGGGCATGTTTCGGATTAGCGTCCCCTCCCTGCCGAGCATCCGAGGGAGACTTTCTGTCTGCGGCCCCCGGAGTCGGGGGAACGGCACCAAAAAGGACTTCCCCCGGTGGCTACCACTGACGGGAGAGAGAGCGCGGAAGATTTCCACATGCCCCCATGGCCAAGCCAAACATTGCGGCCTGCGAGTTATGGTTGCATTTACTTGAAATGATGCGGTCGACCAACACTGAGAATCCGTACGCTGCTAATTGAAAACAGCATCGGCGGAGCTCCAGCGAGCGCCGACTGTGGGATAGTTTACAGTCTTTTCTTTCCTTTTTTTTTCTCCCTGCCGTTCCCATTGTGTCGTAATGCGCCGGTTCCCTTCCTCGTCCTCCCCCCCACCCCCCGCGTTCCCCGGTGGCCTGCAGGGTTGTGGTCCTGGATAGCTGCGTGATGACTCATTTGGGTCCTTCTGGCCGCTAAACAACAAGTTCACAGAGTGTCACGTTGCCTCGCTAAGGATAGAGACTTCAAATATTTTGTTTCCCAAAGAGCGCGGCTGAAATGGAACCGGGAGAAGCGGCGGCCGGCCGGCCCGCAGAACAATGCAGACACTGTGAAACAGGGGTGTCGGACTCGTTCCCACCGAGGGCCGCATCAGCGTTGCTGTGCACCTCAGATGGCCGGTTGCTTACCGAGTGGCTGTATCACTGCTGAACACACTGGAAAATAAGAGTCTCTGAGTTTTGATTTGTTATTCCTTGAAGTCACCGGTATTGAAAGTTCTATTTGCGCGGTTGTGAAAACACACATAATGCTTGTCGGGTTAACACACACCCACCCCCCCCGCACCTCTGTTAACTCTAATCAAAACCTTCATAACACAACTTTTCTTCACCCTGTGCAGTTTGGTTTTATTTCTCAATCATGGAACTCTACGGACAAGGCAACATTATTATTATTATTATTATTGTTATAGACCTCCTGCATGTTAAGGAAATTCAGATTGGTATTGAGTAACAGTAGGAAGGATATTGATGGCAGCGATACGTGATTGTAAAAAAAACTTCCTGGTGAGCGAGCGCTTCAGCGCAGTTTCCCAGTTTGACTCATTTGCCACTCGAGCGTCTTGCGGATTCGCCGCCCACGACGACGCGGCGGCGTGCTGAACAGTCGCTCGTCCGTCTCTGCCTCCTCTCAGCGGGATGACGGCCCCCGTCGCCACCGTCCCTGTCGCCCCCGTCGGGCAGAGCGAGCCTTGATTGACGGATGAGTTCAGCGTGCTGACACAGGTCCGTGCCCCCGTCATCATCGCTGATTGTCCCACGCTGGCCCTCAGAGTGACGGGCGCCACTGCGAAGCCTCCCTCCCCAGCACCCCCCTGCCCCCCCCCCCCGCCAAAAAAAAAAAAAAAAAAATCCCCCTCATCCCCTGCCGCCTCCCTCATCTTTTCCTAAAATGTATTATCACCTTGCTGAAAATCTCATTTGTTTTTTTTTTCCCCTTCCCGTATCTTCGCCAGTCTTTTATTGCTCCCTCCAAAAAAAAAATTAAGAAATGATAAAACACAAATTACAGCCTGATTGTCTCCACTTTGACCTTCTTCTAATCCGCCTCAATCTTCTCTGACGCTCCGACTCTCTGTCGCGTCTGTCGCTCCTGAGCTCCCCGGATCTTAATTAGCCCAATTATTGTGTTTGTTTTTACCTTAACGCTGATGATGTTGGGGAAGGCCGCAGCAGATGGGGGGTTGGAGGGGGAGGGGGGGGGGGGGGCTCGGCGCTCTTTCGGGTAGAGCGACAGGAGCAAAAGAGCTTGTTTTGTTTTGTTTTGTTTTGTTTTGTTTGTCGGCAAACACGTTTTTTTCGGAAACTCTGCGTGAAAAAGATACAGAAGAGTTTCAGAGTCACTCAGTGACTTCCCCCAAATTGTTGAGGGGTGGTTCATCTGCTTCATAGGGCTGCCCCTTTGTGACATCACAAAGGATTTATCCCGAGAGGTGTGCGGAATTTAGCAAATGAAAAAAAAAAAAAAAAAAAAAAAAAAACGGAAAAAATGACGCTAGCAAAAAATAGTTTTCCCACTATCCGAAGACATTGAAGTGAATTTTGGCAGTGGAAGGTCACGTCTGGGCTGCGATCTCTGATTGGAACGCAGGTGTGCGACCGTGCTCGTTGTTGTCGTCGTTGTCATCGTACACACGGTGACACAGCAGTTTGCTTGCGCAGAGCAACGCGCCGTGTTTGACTGAGTGCAGGCAGAGTTTCTACCTGCCAGGTGCCGGGTCTCTAATCCCTCCCTCTCTCCCTCTCTCTCTCTCTCTTTCTGTCTGATTAAACACGCCCGCACACACAAACACACACACACTCGCGGGCAGACGCGACAAGGTCGTCCCTCTGTCAACCATACAATAGTGCTGTGTGCCCATCTGGCTCACATCCTAAACGCTTCCTCTTTAGAAAGCAAATATAAAAAGGAGAAGAGCGCCGGCAAACTCTCGCTGCCTTCCACGCGGATCGCCGTGAACAACTTCCCATTTCTGCAAGCGATGATTTGCACTCGCCAGGCCGTGTGTTTGCCACTCTCCCATCCTTTAGCCGATCATTCCCGATTACTCGCCGTCTGACGACAAGCACTCGGCCGTATTGACGAGGACGGCCTTTGTGCCGTGTTACAAACTTCTTCTGCAAATGATGCCGCCAAGCCCGACCGCCGTTGAATCATTGTGAAGCCATCCTTCATCCTTCCAACAGGATGTTCTTTCATTTTTTGTTTTCCCTTCTTGACTTTAGGGAAGGAACTCTTTGATCTTTGAAGGATGTTTGTCCCTTTCTCTCTCCTTGCCTTTTGGATGTATCTTTCTTTTAGTCAGAGACAGTTTTTTTTTCAAAACATGTCAAAAGGTAATAAAAACCTATGTCTGACTAAAAGAAATATACAAATCCAATTAAAACCGAAGACATAATGGACACAATTGATCTAGTTCGGCCTTTTTGTCCCACTGCCTCTTCGTAGAATGGAGTGGTGAACGTGATGGCTGAAGGTTCCAAACCCCGGTGTTCCCCAAACTCTTGGGGTCCATCTGACATTTCTGTCCGTTAAGGAAAGTGTAGAAAGGAAAGTGCAACGCTTGGAAGGCGATTTGACGACTTCCTCCGTCTCTCACAGCCAAGTGGACCAGTCGGATGTACCGCTGTTAGTTTTGGCGGGTCGCAGCGGCACAGAAGCTCTCTGCTGATGAGATGTGTTGACCTAAACTCTTGACTGAGCCACTTTGATGGTGGAAAGACAGTGTCGTCCACCAAGAAGAAGCTCTTTTATCTCTTCTCACTTTATTTTGCGAAAATAAACTATAATGGAAACGCAGCTACTGTATTGGTGAGTTTGTCGAGATGGATTTCTTTTTTTAAACTCTAGGCATGAGACAGTACAGTGGCATGTGTTGACATTCCCATGTGTTGCTTGACAAAATTAAGGTAATTCTGCCATAAATCTCAAGACTGTGTGTCTGCGTGTGTGTGTGTGTGTGTGTGTGTGTGTGTGTGTGTGTGTGTGTGTGTGTGTGTGTGTGTGTGTGTGTGTGGGGTGCGGTGCGGTGCCACGTTGTCTGTGTCCTCACCTGTTGAGGTTGTGATGAGATGAGATACAGTCGGCCCTCAGGCCATGGCTCCAACATGCAGGTTGGGAGAGAGAGAGAGGGAGAGCAAACGCTAGAAACTGCAGACGGCGCCGAAAGTTTGTATCACGCTAATGAGTAATCTGTCAACAAGTGAGCGCTGCAGGCACTGGGGAGGGGGTGAAAACGGGCAAAAATGTAGATTGAAAGGCGGTAGTTCTGGTGTGAATACCTACCTGTCAACCGCACACATTCAGCCTGGATGAGAAAATAAAAGGAAATTATATCCCGTGTTTGGTTGGGAGGGTTCGCTAAGTCACGGATTAATTAACGTCGAGACATTTCGGCTCAAGGATTGTGAAAGATGGCAGCAGGCTTTTATTTTCCTAACCCTCTGAATCTTCAACACATTTTTGTGGCCATTTATTGGGGTGGCAGTAAGAGGAAAATTTCATGAATTTATCATGGGTCCACTGAAAATGTGACCAAAATTTGACGGGTCAAAAATATACACACAGCAACATGACTCGATCAATTTTGGTGGATATAGAAAGTTGTGTCAATCAAATTAGCTTCGTAGCATGCATGGCCCCTTCACTTCCTCTGAGTGACGGCCATGGCGTTCTGTTCTTTACAAGTGCATGTAAACTTTTGACCACAGCTGCATGTCTGAAGGCAGAGTCGACTTACCGGCTAGCTAGCTAGCTAGCTGCTTCTATTCATTGAGATATTTAGACTAAAGCTCTCCTTTTTATCCTTGCGACGGCGCTACGTGAGTGCATCATTGCCGTCGACTCTTTCAAGTCCCCTTTGCCGGAGTGTTTGGGAGGAATTTCCCCCGATGCAGTATGATCACTGTAAACTGTTTACGCTGCTTATTTCTCCAGCGAGGAGTCGTTAGGAAAGTGTCTCATCCTTATCTCAGAGCGTCGGGGAAAAAGAATAAATCAGCTGCGCGGCCACAAACCGGAACTGATAAGACGGGAATTACGTTTTTTTTTTTTTTTTTTTTTTCTGCATCACCGGTAGAACGAACATATTGATGTAATTGTCTCTACCTGGGGGAGGTAGAGTGAAGCAGCTATATATCATGCGCGCGGCTACTAGGTGGCTCCTCGGTTCTGCACCGGAGGGGCCCGTCTGGCTGGCTGGCGGCCGGGTGGGGTGGGGTGGGGTGGGGTGGGGCGGTGGTTGGGTAGAGGGGGCTGACAAAGCAGGCTTGACCCTGGGTTGAGGTTTGTTGTGGCACTTCGTCTCTGGAGGGCTTGTCTGGAGGTTTGCCGCGCTCCGTCTGGGGGCCGCGCTGCTCTCTAATCACCCTGACAGTGCACTTACACGGCTGACAGCCGCGGCGCCGCTCAGAGGCTGGGAAAGAAGGAGGCGGCACACGTGACGGCGTGGGGGAGTCGGCGGGGCGGCGGGGGCGACCCCAACCTCGCCTCTCTCCGCTTGCTCCCTCTCAGGGTGATCATTTTCTATTGATTTTTCTTTCCTCCTCCTCCTCCTCCTCCACCTCCCCCTCTTGCTCCTGCCTGCTACCTGCCTTCAGCCACGCTGCCATCGGGGGCCTGTCAAATATCTCGAGGGAGGGGAGGGGAAGTGAGGTGGGAGCCACGGCGAACAGGCGTTACCTATTACCTCCGCTAAGTCCCGTTTAATTGATCACGCGTGCGACGGTCGGGTTGAGAGGGAATCCGCTCCTTTCTCCTTATCTACGCCTCTTTGAAAAATAATCAGGGGCCGTCGCTGAGGGTTTAGGGATGAGGCGGTGGGGTGGCGGGGGGGGCTGAAACAGAAACAGTGTGTGTGTGTGTGTGTGTGTGTGTGTGTGTGTGTGTGTGTGTGTGTGTGTGTGTGTGTGTGAGAGACTATGCAGCCGAGCCTTCATTCCTTCACAGTTCGTATTAGTGAGCCGAGGCGTCACAGCCGGCGCCCTCCGCTACTTACCTAATTAGCTCTAGGAGCCCCTGCATTATTAACAGGCCCCTTAAATCATTCAGAGGGGCCCTAATATGTGCGTGTGTGTGCGCGTGTGTGGGTACACACAGGGGGTGCACAGCAGATCACTGCGATAAAGCTCCTCCCTATTCACGACATGTCAGACGCGATTATTCACCCTGGCAAGACACGGGGCCCAGATCGCTGGTAATGGTGCTCCTCTTGCCACCCCCGACACGCACACACACACACACACACACGCACACGCACGCAGCCTTTATGACTGACAAGGTGTGAGATGGCTCAGACGTTCCTCGCCGACAGACAAATAGCAGAGGACAGCCGCTATTGTTCGACAAGAATGTTCATAGCCGCGCAGGTCATGTGTCAGTGCGGCAGGGATCAGCGGGGACGGACGCGGTGCACGGCGGTGTTCTGTCTGTGTGTGTGTGTATGTGCGTGCGTGCCGCTGTGCCGATCTCATTAACATCCAGTTCATTTTGAAGGCCTCGTCTTGGCCGTCGTAGCACGGTAGCGTACGAAGGGGGGAGGGGCTAATTCATCGAGGTGGGAACTGCAAAGGGCAACAGTACCTGCGATTGTCCACCAAGTCAAAGAGAAAATGTCACTTTATAGGAAGGGAATGAAAAGAAATTACAGACGTCACATAAATAATTGCATGCATTCCATTCGCTTTGCACATGTTTTACATATGCAAATCTTAAAAATGAAATAGACTCTCTGCACCGTGAGTTCGGAAAATTGATTCCGGCCAGAATGCAGCTGGTTCACGTCCGGCACGTCGTGAGCGGATGTTTTAGCTTCGGCAGCTGGAACTTTGGTTGCATCCTTTTGTCTGCACAGTCGGCAGGCCCTTAATGGAAAGTCAATATCACTTCCTCCCTCGTAGAGTGTCTGTCTGTGTGTGTGTGTGTGTGTGTGTGTGCGTGTGTGTGTGTGTGTGTGTGTGTGTGTGTGTGCGTGCGCGTGTGAGACGGGGAGGTGTTCTGTATGTGTTAACATTTGAGCAGGAGCTCTGCAGTTGTTCTGCGACATCCACGTGTACCAATCTCTCCGCATTCTAAGTCAATGTCCTTTTTTCCAACTCTGCAATTTTGCCATCCTGTCTGAAAAAAACGGGAATTGTTGTGTTTGCATGCGTCCGAGGGTTATGAGAATATAGGATGCAAAGATATTCAGGGGAATGGATGGATGGGGGAGACCCAGAGGAAGCATCTCTGGTAGAAACACTGTTTAATTCAAATGCATACATGGTTTACATGAGGGGCTTGGGGTTTAGTCACATGATCTGTGAGCAACTTGGCTGCGCAGTGATGAAGCTAAGGGTCCACGATAGCTTATGTGCAAACAAAGGTGTTGCACATTGCAAGAGGATACATGCAGCACGGCGGCGCCTCCAAATTCTGGCAGCCAAGCGACTTCGCTGGAGCCGCTCGTTCCAGCCGCGACGTGTTGCTCATGGAAAGCGGGATTTACAGTGATGGGATGGGAGTGGGAGGGGCCCCCCCAAAAAATGAACTTGTTTCAGTTTCAGTTTCAGTTTAGCTGATTTGATCAATCGACAGTGCATATTAACAAAACTAAATCATTTTGTAAACAAGCCAGAGTTACAGCCTGAAAGCTAGTTCACATCTGAACGCTCGTCCCCGTGGCATGATGTTATAAAAGGCTCCCTGAAGTAAAAAAAAAATAATAATTACATTTTACACATTAAGATAAAAAGATGAGCACATAGAAAGAGACAGGATAAGTGTTTAGTGTTTCAGTGTTTAGCAATGGGGCCTAAAAGAGGACAGATTCATCGTAAATACATCTATGTGACAAACGCTGTAATGGGGAAAAAGAATTAGACATGATAAAGTCTGAGAGAGAGAGAGAGAGAGAGAGAGCGAGAGAGTAGCGCTCCTTCACATCGTTAACCCCCCCCGCCCCCCCCCCACGACCCACCCCCGTCCCCCGGTTTCAATTAAGAAAATGACTTTTTAGTTCAATTAACAATAATTCACGCTTAACTGAATAAAGTTTATTACACAATCAAGGCAGCAATAGGGAGAGGGACACGCTAGGCAATCAGATGTGCACGCACACACGCACGCACGCACGCACGCACGCACGCACACACACCTACAGGAGGCCCCTGATGTCGAGCGGGCCCCTCATCTGGTGACCCGTGTGTTTTTTTCTCTGTTTTGTTTGCTTGTTGTTGTTTTGTTGTGTTGTTGTTGTTGTTGTTGTTGTTGGTGGTGGGTGGGACGACGACAGTGGCAGCACGCGGTGTTGGAAGTGTGTCACCGCCCTCTTTGGATCCGCCGGCCGCCGGGCGGCAGCTTGCGTGACGGCGATTAGCTCTGGGGCGCAGACAATAGCGCTCGCAGCCGCTATTGTCATAATCGCGCCCCCCCCCCAAACGCACACGCACACACATGCACCACCACCAAACATGATCCCCGCTCACTCCATAAACACCGCTGATCAGATCAGTTGAGCCGTTTTCCCCCCCAAAACGTTGAGAGCGGCGAAAAGCCTCAGTATCGCTCTCGCTTCGCCTTTCACCGACAACGAGGCTCTCTCTCTCTCTCTCTCTCTCTCTCTGTCTCTCTCTCTCTCTCTCTCCCCCCCTCTCTGTCTGTCTCTCTCTCTCTCTCTCTCTCTCTCTCTCTCTCTCTCTCCCTCTCCCCCCCTCTCTGTCTCTCTCTCTTTCTCTCTCTCTTTCTCTCCTTCTCTCTCTCTTTCTCTCTCTCTCTTTCTCTCCTCTCTCCCTCTCTCTCTCCCTCCCTCTCTCTCTCTCTCTCTCCTTCTCTCTCCCTCTCTCTCTCTCTGCCGCCGTTTATCCTTCTTTGTCCCGCCGCTCTTCCTCCTCCTCCTCCTCCTCCTCCTCCTCCGCTGTGATTTATGTGTTAACAATTATTGGTTAATCTCCACTCTCGTTACTCTTAACATCTGCTCCGTCACCGCACTGAGGACTCGGGGGGAACGGGGGGGTGGTGGTGGTGGAGGTGGAGGTGGGGTGGGTGGTCTGGGACGGTTATTATATATACTTACAGTGCCGCCGCGCTCGTCTTAAGCACGCGTGCCCGCACTTGATACGTGCTCTCTGAGACGCAGAGGCTTTTGTGCTAAGGCTACAGTGCAGGTGGGCAGTGGCCTGGAAAATGACATTTTGTACGCGTTTCTGTGAACTGAACCTGACTTGTGGAAGTGTTTTTGACCGATGTTGTGTCTTTGTGTCTTTTTTGAATAAATAAAACGACAAAAAAAAATACATGTGTGTCTGCCATTGCGGGAACGTACTGAGCGTTTGAGGTCGGTCAAAATGAAGATAAATTGACAAAAGTCATTTTTGGGAAGGTCAGTAAAAGGCCGTAAAGAAGTAGAATTAGTAGAATAACAAACAGCACTTTTTGGGGGACACATTGTACAATAAATCTTCATGGACATTCCTGAACGCCTAAAAGTTTGTCAAAGTGGGTCAAATATCAGCTGACGTGAACGCCTGACGAAGCAACAGTCAACACAGTTTTTGCACTGAACGCTCCATGGCTTTATTTATTTTTTTATTTATTTATTTAAAAAAAAAAACATTTTTCAAAGTCAGATTTGTTTTTTTTTTACCCTGGGACTCCAGCGGAGCAGCCAGGCACGATGAATCAACCAGGAAACTCTGCAGAGCTCCAGCAAAAAAAGGGGAGTAATGGACGGACTTTTCTCATTTATTTTGGCTCCGCTGACAAGACAGACACAGATTGTTCCAAAGTATTTCTAGATGATTTTCTTCTTTTAAAAACACCATCAACCAATGTCTCCATTTCCTCACAACCTGGTCTGCTCCTGGCCGGCGGACGGCACATTTCTATCAGTCCGGCCTCCTCACTTTCCGAACCCCTTTATTTTCCACGGCGTCTCTCTATTCCTCCCTCTCTCTCTCTCTCTCTCTCTCTCTCTCTCTCACTCGCTCATCTCGCCGAGCGAATCGGAGGCACTTGGCGCTCAGATAACGGCGAGCGGCTCCGATCGGCTGGAACAATGAGGCGGCCGATCATCGCCCACCTGGACCGACGCTCTCGATAGGCGTCAGCTCTTTTCACTTCGACTCAATTGTCTGTACGTGGGACTTGTGTTATCTTCTCCCGACAGCGAGCGCCGTCTCTCTCGCTCTCTCTCTCTCTCCTCCTGATTGCGGCTGAACCTCTCTCTCTCTCTCTCTCTCTCTCCTCTCTCCTTTCTCCTCTCTCCTCTCTCCTCGTGCCTCCGACTTTGGCCTTCAGCTCCACATCAGATATGCGAACCACCTTGCGAGTTGACAAATTCGCAACAAACCCGGCAACTTTTTGTGTTTGTTTGAACATTTGCTCCGTGTCCTGGACCACTTGGCTGTTTTACTTTTGTGTGTATGTATTAATATTATTTTTTTTTAACCCCTGTAATGTCACGCGATGAGGCGGTGTGATTGAGATGGATGACCCGTTTGACTGCCCCGTGCTTTTTGCATGTGCGCGGGGGGGCGGCGGCGTGACCCTGCTTGTGTTTTGGCCTCCAGAGGCCGCGCTGGCAAGCAGCGAAATGATGATGAAGGACTTGGTGGGGGTGGACGGCAAAATGTGGATTAATGAAGCTCAGATAGAATTAATAGCCATGACATCCCACAACGGTGGAGCTGCTTAATGAGAATATGTCGTGGGTCCGCCGCGGGCTCGGCGCTTGTTCCGGCTTTTTCAAGGTGATGGTGGGTAGGGAAAGTTGCTGCTTTTGCTGGAGGCCGACCGACTTCTCCCCGGCCTGTTAACACTTTTGTCGGAGGATTACGGCTGAGTGCAGATGGGAGGGCGACATCCGCACCTCGGCGAGTGCGGGTTTAATCGCGGCTGAGCGCGAAGCAGCGAGCGTCCAAATCCTCGCTGCAGCGGCTGCTCTTCTGCTACTTTTGGGGGACGAAAGCTCAGACTCGCATATCCAGACTTGAATACAAAAAGTTGGATGTGTGCAACCGCCTTTTAGCTCTTCGCGAGCTAGCGGACCAACGTGATGTCAGAGTTAGCCGGAGTTTTCCAACGATAATGTTGCGTAAAGCCTGACAGTCAACTCCAGAAGGAGGTAAAGTCAATTCTTCCAGACCTAAAAAACATCCCTCAATAATTTCAGCACCACCGTAGGAGATATTCAGGCTTTGTCTCGTTCAGAATGTGGAATACAGTGGGAGTTGAACCTGCTTACAGCTAATGCTAAGGATTTAGCGCTACGTTTTGAACAGGGGTGGGCAAACCTTTTGACTGTTGGGTCACAATGGGTTCTAAAATTTGACAGAGGGGCCTATAAATATGTATGAGGGACATGTAGACATCATATTATGTAGCTTTAATGTCTATTGAAGATCAGTGTCTTTGATGGTATTTAGCTCTTTTTTGAAATGACTCTTAAAACAATGAAAACATGGATGAAATACAGCTATTTTATGACTTACTGACTATTAATATAATTTCTTCAAGTTTCCCTTGGGCCGTAGTTTGCCCATGCCTGTCTTTGAACCTTCATGGATGAGTGAACTCCAGACTCGTTCCAACTCCGTACCACCATGCTACATTCATTTGCATGGGTTTAAGGTTGGACATTCGAAATATGCTCGTTTCAAAAGTTGAACAAAAAGGAATTGCGCAAAACATTCACGGCTATTTTCTCTGACTTTCCTTCGTTGGGACTGAGCAGAAGAAGAAAAAAAAAACAACTAATTCCCGCTTGATGCCAGCACGTCTATTGATCCCTTTGCAAAAGTGATGTTGCCGCTGTGCGGCAACATGTTTGTCTCCCGGAGCCTCAGATGTTTTTCAGTAGCAGCAGCTGCAAAGACTTCAGATCCAACCCCCCCGAAGTTGAAGTCTGGCTCTTTTAGGATAGCAGTTGCTGGACCGACTTGTCTTGTCTTTGATTTCACCACCTGGTTCGTTGTTCAGTTGGTGGTCTTTCACTTCTACCTCCTGCGGGCTACAAACATCCTGGCGTGTTCCCGTGTGTCTGTGTGTGCGTGCGTGCGCGCTCGCATCGGAACGCACACGCACGCACTCGCACCTGAATAACTTATTAGCATGTCAAGTCAGGAATCGGTGGATGGTTTTGCTCCAGGTGGTGATCAGTCTTTAATGCCTGATCAGCTCTTCAGGTAAATGTTTACCTCAGACTGGTTAGACATTAGTGGAGCCTGGAGGCCTGGAATCGCTCAGCGCCACTTGCAAGCATTTTGTAGCAGTTTTTCTCGCTGTTTATTCAAGAACCGGAAAAAGTGCAAACAGGCGGCGCGCGAGTCGCCGAGGTGCCTTTTCCGACGTCAGAACGAGCGCCGAGCGAGTTCAGGCCCCGGGGGGGAAGCGGAGGGGGGGGATCCACCGCAGGGTTATTTATTGTGTTGGACAGTTTCAATAATCCCCGTCATTTGATTAAAAACGGTGCGCAAACAAAGAGTCTGTGTATGTGTCTGTGTGTGTGTCTGTGTCTGTGTGGGAAGTCTGGCAGTTGAGCCTGAAGCACAACCTCCTGACGACACCGAGCCGAGTGTCTCTCGGTGACGCTGCAGACCTCCAGGGAGGTGACGCGTCTCAGCTGACGTCGGTGACGGACGTTTTGTTTCCTCCCGACGGCAGAGGTTTCCCACCACGCTCCGTTCTTACAAACTGGAGGTGTGACCCGGCTGACACCGGATATGCTTTTATTTTATTGTCTTAGAGAGCACGCTAGAATGAAAGGCAGGGCCCGATCTGGTGAGTCTGAGCCCATTGGTGGAAGATCGACCGTCAGCATTTCTTTTCAGGCCTCAGACTCCCAAGTGTATTTGCAAACAGTGTTCGATATGTAGGAAATACGGCACCAGATGACATTCAGAATCCCAGGGAAGCGGCTTCTGCTGGCGGCGGTCGAAACGATTGTTTCCCACTGCGCAGCGCGAGTCTCGCAGGCAAAGTGCCGTTGACTTTGTCGCAACCTTCCCGTGGTGCAGGAGTGACCTTCCTCTTTGTCCCGCTCCGTTCTGATCAGGTCTGTACATCTGTGTCTGTTTACCAGGCTGCCTGCGTCTCCCTCAATCTGGTCTGATGAGTGCAGCTCACAGCTGCTCCTCTCTTGTTTCCTGCTGCTCGGGTCGTGTGTGTGTGTGTGTGTGTGTGTGTGTGTGTGTGTGTGTGTGTGTGTGTGTGTGTGTGTGTGTGTGTGTGTCTCTCTGTGCAGTGTCATCGTGCCATGATACCAAATCGCAGCCGGCCGGCTCACAACCACAAAGCCTTATCTCTCGGTGGAAAGAAAATGGAGAAGGAGCCGTGGGTCAAACTGGCCTCCAAACCTTTTATTTTTTATTTTTCTTTACCTGCTGACGTGGCCTTTTAGGATAGCAAATGAAATAAAATGACGTCAGATGCGCACAGGTCATTTTTTATTTGATGATTATCTCTTATTGTTGGAGTTCGGACAAAGAACTGAAATATCTGTTGGCTAAACGCTGCTTCTGTTGAACAGGACAAAATTCTCTCTCCCCAAGTCAAAAAGCTAAATTCAAAATGGATGATATTGTTACTGTTGTATGAACACGGTTCAAACGGCAAAACAAAGCTCACTTCGCCGCTTTAAAACAGCCAAAGATAGCAACCAGGTGACGGCGACTAGCGTGCATTGATAACGTTAGCATTGATGCTACCTCCTTAGCAGTCACGTATTTAGGCATTCAAATAGAATGAAAAATAACATTTTAGCGGAACGTTTAGCTCCCTGCCAGTCGTCTTTCCCCCCCCCCCTCCCTATCCCAGAGGGAAGAGACGGCATTTGGGCTGTTGGGAGTGGCGACGAGTGGGAACAGGGTGTGTGTTTATCCAGGGAGGGCAGAGAAAGGTGAGGAACCGAACATGTCTCGGGGGCAAGCATGGGATACCCATGACATCATCGGGACAGGTGTTGTTTGCTTGTATCTTCCCAGAGAGAGAGAGAGAGAGAGAGAGAGAGAGAGAGAGAGAGAGAGAGAGAGAGAGAGAGAGAGAGCTGGAGGGGGTGGCAGGTTGTTGTTGACTGTCGACTTTGAACCCGTCCGACCAGTTGGGGCCTCCTCAGCTCCTGGACGCTCCCCAGCAGTCTTCATCCTGCAGCAACGTCTGCTTGGTGTGTTTGTGAACAATATATATATTTTTTCATTTTATTTATTTATTTTTTTTATTAAAATCTGCATTTTCGGAAATTTTTCACCTTTTTAAAATCCTAACCATGACCACTGGTCAGCCGTACCGAACTCAGCGGCAGCAGAAAGGTGGCCTGCTGGCAAAGAGCGCCTGCTGAAACTCAAACTCCTCAAAAGTACGTAAGCACAACATTTGCATCCCTCCACGTATTTGGTGAGAGTTTAGGAGACTCGTGCTCGAGTTCCCTGAGCCCCCTTTAAATACTTCTACGAAAAACACACACACAAAAAAAACCAAAAAACGAAAGAAAACGCCGCCCTTCCCTTCAGGTGAAGCCCGTCTCCGTGTCGTGCCGCCTGCCGGTGCCAGTGAGATGTTTCTTTGGTGATTCATTTGCAATTAGGAAATGTAAATCAGACAGGTGCTGCTGGCAGCTATCAGAGTCGGTATTTGTTTTACCTAAGGCATCTCAGATCCTCCCTTTGTAACCGCGCGCCGATCGGCGTCTGCACTTCCCCGGCGCAGACGCGGCGGCAAGGTCACCTCCACGTATCACTCGGGGTCCCTCGGCGCGAGTTCCGGGGGGGGGGGGAGGAAACTTTTTCTCTTTCTCCCTTTCTTTTATTCCCGACGAAGCGAAAAAACTGAGCGCGCCTTGTTTGTGACTGACATATGTTCAGTGTGTGTGCGAGAGAAGAACTGGGATCAACACTTTACCAAACATAAGGAGAGGTACAGCTGCTATGCAGAATTGCTTAGTTTGCGCGCATGTGTGTGTGTGTGTGTGTGTGTGTGTGTGCGTGCGCGAATACAGAAAAGTGTGTGAGTGTGTGCTTTTTTTTTCGCATTTGCGTGTGTCTGCGGACGCAGACAGCAATGCGCATTTTTGTTGGCACTTTGGCTGCGCGTGTGCGCCCGCCCGCCCGCCCGCCTGCCTGCGAGAAGAAGCAGAGGGTGGAAAAAGTGTGGAAGGACTGGAAGTTGAGTGTCAAACTGGTGAGGAGGAAGGCGAAATCTGCTACATTTGCTCTCCAGCATGTCACATTTTCACCGCATTTTAATCACCTTTATTAAAGCCAAGTGGCGCCGAGCACCAGGGAGGAATCCGCGTCTGCAATAGAAGAAGGAGGAGAAGAAGACGAAGAAGGGAAAAAAAAAAAAAAAGACTGACCAGTGCGACAAAATGTGCACTTTTCGTGCTTGGACCGCAGACAGGCAACTTCTAAAAAGACAGTTTTTTTTTTTTTTTTTTTTTTTTTCCCCTTCGCCTTTTTAATATTCAAATGCCCTCCCACACTGCAGGCACGAGCCGGCCGCGCTGAGAAAACGCACACATGTACACGCGCACTGTGTTTTATGCCACTGGCAAGCGCCTTATTCCCACCAGCTGTCTAAATGCATAAAACCCAGGCTTGTTGTTAAGTCTGGAGCTTAAAAGCGCTGCCAAAAAGAAAGCTGGGCTGGAATAACGGCATTAATTCCGCGATTTGAGCCACCGCTCAGACTCGGCGTTTAGAAAGTGCTTAGAACCGGCAGCTGGTGTCAACAAGGTAATAAAAGCGGGCACGAGGGATTCCTGCGCCCGACTGGTGACGGGTCGACCCGCGTCACGGTTGCAATACCGCCGGCGACCACTCCGATCGGATAGCCGGTGCAGTTTAAGGTTACGCGTTAACGCGTAACGTAACCGCGTAAAAGTTCACTTGACTTTCCGGGTGATTCAGTAAATCAAATCAGATCTATATCCAATTCCGAACCATATGTAAACGCGGCCAAAACATAATTAAAAAAAAAACCCCAACAGATTAGATTCAGTCTGATTTGTGCCGTTCACACTGAATCAGATTCAAATCCGATGTCTGCAGCCTGGGAGCCTCGCCGAATCCTTCTTAGCCTAGAAGCTAATCTTATGTTACCATAAGGTGGAGCGGCTTGGATCAGTGCCGGAGCCTCCCGACCCGTGGAGATGGAGCCTGGGCGGCTCCGCCTCTCCGTCCCCTCTTCCTCCTCCATCTTCAGGTGAGAGGTAGACCGCGTGTCTCTTCCGCTGCCAAAGCCGGGAGTTTGAAAAACTTTAATTTCCCAGGCGTGGAGGCGGTGCCAGTGGTTTGATGTCCATTACCGAGCCCTTGAAACAAGAGTCGACATGGACTTGGATGGAGTCGAGGCAACGTTGGCCAACCACCTACACCCAACCAAAGCCCCGACAGAACCTCTGTATCGTCTTTCCCTCAGTCTCCGCCTCTCGCATTGACTCCTCCCCTCCCGGCTCTCACTTTCCCTCCTTTTGTTGTCCCTTTTTTCTTTGGGTCCGAGGGCATCCTTGCTGGCACGGCCCATAAGTCAGCACTGGGCCAATTACGATACTCCCCTCCCCCTCCTCCCCCTCTCGGGCCGCCGCTACACCTGATCGTCTTCTGAGCGGCGCCAGCCTCTGTGAAACTTCCCGTCCGCGTCCTCGCCCACTCTGCGCTCTTTGAAAAAGCCTTTCCCCGCGTCGTGACATCGGCCGGTCGTTGCCAAAATTGGAAATGAAAACCGACCGCCGTCTCCTGCCAAATATCCGCCGCAATTTGCCCCACAGTCCCTTTTGCTTTTGAAGGTGTCGGTGCGACTTTTGCCTAAAAACATTGGATTTTTCAGAAGTGGCCCAACTTTTAGGTTGCGAGCTCCCCCCCCTCCTTTTTTTTTTTTTTTTTTTTTTTTAATAAAACTTGCAATATTAGAAAAAAAAAAAAAAAAAGTGTTTGCTGCTGCTTTTGCAAACTTCCGGGCTGCATCTGTCCCCTGCAATCAGCTGCAATTTGTCTTCCAAATGCTGGAGGACATTCCAGCCTCGCCGTCCTGCTGAAATTCTACCACCGTTTAAGACATCGGCATCCCTCTGTCTTAAAGAGAGTGAAATATTGCCTGCATCAAGAAAAAAAAAAACAGACCTCGATTTGATATGTTTATTAAAATTATAACTTGACAGCAGTTTCATTTTGTTTGTTTTTTTTCTAATCTCACACTGGAGCTGTCAGTCAAAGCAGGAAGACGAGTGCAAGGTGTCCTGAAGGTTAATGGCTCGGGAAACGCTGAGCGATTTAAACACCATATGGATAGGCTCATCATCTACAAGCTGTTCAAGGTTGAACCCATCCAGAACACTGTAGGATTGAGATAATAGCCGTCTTCGCCCAACTGTTGTTAAGCTACCAATCTCCCGTCAGCTGCGGAGCAACTGATAGGCGTTAGGACCTGACGAGGGCGAGCGGCTGCCCCCCCCCCCACTCCTCCTCTTCCTCTTCCTCTTCCTCACTGTCCCGTCAGCCTCTCAGGTGTCCGCAGGTGTCGGTGACGCGCACCTCCCTTCTTTCTCTCGTCTCCCCGAGTCGCCGCCGCCTCCGCCGCCTCTCCCTCCGTCTCCCCTTTGTCGTCATTTCTATTTCTCTTCTTCTTCGCCCCCCCCTCCCCGCCGCCGCCACCCTCCGTCCCCTCACCCCCTCCGCCAGCCAGCCGCACACATCCATCGGCGGAGCGGCTCGCCCTCGCAGCCATCTGTTTCCAGGCAGCCCGCGCGCGTCGCTGAAATATGTAGGGCCTAATTAATTCAACCAAATTGTTTTAGAATAGATTAATACAATAATGGCAGCGCATGAAAGGTTATTTCAAGTACACCACTCAGCTAATCTCATCAAAAAAAAAAGGGGGGGGGAGGGGGTGCATTTCGCCACTCTGTGCCCCTCCCCGCCCACTCCATCCTTACGCCTCCGTATAGAAACCGCTGTATACATCAGCATCAGGTACGTCGGCAGGAGCGGGGAGAGAAGAGAGGAAAAAAAAAAAAGTTTCCAGCGCGGCGGCGGCGGCGGTGGCGAATGCATAATTGCAAATTGAAGGAGGCGTTTGATCGATGGCGCTTTGTGTTACAAATGCATGGCCTTCGCCGCCTCCCTATGCAATGGAAATCAGTTTGAATTGAAAGCCCGCTATTGACTCAGTGTCGCAGCGGAATACAGATTCACCTGAAGAGGAGGCAGACTCGTATTCTAAACGCATTGCGAACCGTGTCGATCGTGGCCATGCTGGCAGTATTGTGATCACCGACTAACTTTCAGTCACCAATGCATCTCAAATAACAAACCAACAAAAAAAAACACATATTCTTGCCTGCAAAAGCGTCAATTTGACTGTTAACATTTTACATTTGCAACATTTGAAGTTGACCAATCAGGTTTGTTGCCATTCGGAGCTCGAGGCTTCACGCGGATGTGAGAGGCGAACAACAAGCGTTGGCGAACTGCGGTGCGATGTCGTATTCAGTGCAAGCCTTCCCACTTTGTAGCATCCAGCTCGTACTCGCTTGTCCTTCTTCCCCTTTTTTTCCTTCCCCTTCTCCTGCGTTTTCTCCACAACAGCTGTTTCTCACTTTGGTTCCAACCGAACCTGTCACATACCTCCTATCTGAAGACGAAGCTGGTTGGTTATGATGTGTGAACACGTCTCGCGCTGGATGTCGGGCAGATGGACTTTTTTTTGGACACGGTGGAAGCGTCGTGTGTAGCTGCTTCTCTCTTGTTTTTAAACCTGAACGTACCACTGAAAAAATCCCTCATGCCGGCTCTTAATTTTTATTTTTTTTTCGCGGAGCCTTGAGGTTGTTTTAAAAGACTAAACTTTTAAATTCTGGCTCGGCTGACCCCGCGACGCTGCCACCTCATCCATTAGAGAAGACAGATCTGTGATTGTTTTTTTTTTCATCGACGGTTGCTTAGCTGAACAGCTGGCGACGCTTTCAAATCCCGTGACCTCCAGCGACAAAAACAATAGTCCCTCGCCGAAGACGCGCGTTATAAATGACGCGGCACCCAGAAACTCATTACAAAAGGGTGTCATTTTGTGCCACTCTGCACCCATGTTGGCACAGCCAGTTTTTTTCCTGGGTGTATTATTATTGATTTATTATTATCGTGGTTCCCTTAAGGAGAAGCGTGACCTTCTGGGTAAAAAAAAAAAAAAACGTCTCTGCAGTCACTCGACTGCACACACCCTGCTGCTTTTAAACTTTCTGATAAACTGTTTTTACAGTGCCAGATTTTTTTTTTTTTTTTCCAGTTATCTTTTTTTTTTCTCCCCCAGATGCCGGTAACATCGGTCAGTAATACAGCGGTGGACAGTTGCCCTGTTAATGAGCTTCCCTGCGCGCTGGCACAACCTCCAGAGCGGCATTATTAATCTCGACAGGGAGAAAAAAAAAAAATTAAAAAGAAAATTGAGTGAATCCAACCGTCAAGGCCGGAACAATTTTTAAGAGCAAGCGTCACATTTTTCAAGCGGCGGGTGTCTCGTTTCCCGACCAACGCTCGGCACGCTCCTGCCCCTCGGAGACGGCGGGGCCGCTCCATCACTCACCTGAGCTAACCTCCGCCGGAGAGGAGAGGGAGACGCAGACAAGCAGGAGTCACGGGGCTGTTGTTCATCAAGATTAATACGGCCTCGTCCTTCTCCCCGGAGAGGCACATCGTACCCACTTGACTCCTGGAGCAGGGCTCCTATGGAAGGGGCTCTGCGTCATTAACACCGATGGTACGGCTAAAACACCAGCAGTCACCTACACACTCACCACTGGCACACACACACAGGCACGCAAACGCACACATAGGCACAGTGTCGGTCGCTTTTACCTTTTTATTTATTTATTTTTTTTTTAAGAGGAGGAATATGATAATGAACCTGGCTTGATAGAGTAATTAACTGGGCTAAATGGAAATCCCACGAGGTTCAGTGATAGTTAGCAGATGTTCTCTGAAATACATTAAAGACCAAACGTCTTGTGCAGGGCGAGAATGAGAGCGAGAGTAATAGAGGCGGAATGTTTCTTCCGTAGGTTGGGAGGGACTTTTTTTTTCTCCCCCTCCGAATTTGACGCCTCTTTTATTCGGAAAGAGTGCAAGTGTCTGTCTGTGTGTGTTGGTGCGTGTGTGTGGGGGAGGTTAATCGGCTGAGTATTGTCATGTCGTTGACAGACTTAAATGTCATAAAAGGATTACAACCTTTTAAATGGGGGAAAAATTACGGGTGATTCGGTCAATTAATTTTGCCTTTGTCGAGCAAGAAAAAAAAAAGGTCAATGTATGTCGGCCTATAAGATAGGGGTCATTGTGGTGTGTGTGTGTGTGTGTGTGTGTGTGTGTGTGTGGGCATGTCTTTTTCAAAAAAAAATATTGCTTTGTTTTCACCTGACTTCGGCTCCATTTCTACTGAAGGTAGGTTGCAGTCACGGTTCTCACCTCTTGACTTCTTCTTCTGCCTTATTATTTTTTTCTCAGTTTGATGATACATTCTTGTTAACAGAATAACGGAAAGCTCATACCATCAGTGCAAAAAAAATCCAAACGACGCCAAAGCGACGGTGGACCGCCGTCAAAGCGATCCTGACGTCCTCACGATGGGTGAAAATAAGCTAAAGAAGCTTCTTGCTAGCAGGGGAAAAAAATGGCTCCGGAAGGAACGGTGAAGAGCATTATTGCGGTTCGACTCCTTTTGTCGTGACTGAAAGAAGCTTCCGCGCTCGCTCTGCCGCTCGGTCGTTACCTTCCATACAGTATCAGTGACACCACCAGAGGCGGTGAAGTCGCACCCCGCCGCTAGCTAGCGCGCTAAGTCACACTGAGAAGAGCCATCTGCTTCCCTGTCTGAACTTTAGAACAAAGACGGCAGGCTGTCAAAGTTTGCCTCAAACGGGAACGGCGTCCTGACTCCGTGCGGGCAGACCTCCATTAAAAGCTCGACGCCTCCCGCAACAAACGCGCGCGGGGCCCTTGCGCACGTTTCCCTTTCATTTTTCAAACTCAGAAATAGCTCTCCGAGAGGGGAGGAGAAAAAGAAGAAGAAGAAGAAGAAGGAGTGGGAGAAGAAGGAAGGGAAAAAAAAAAAAAAAAGAACTCGAGCCATGTGCTAAGAAAACGTGTGCATGTGTTTGGGCCTGTGAGGAGGGAACACCTGCTAATATTGGGTTTGTAACTGAATTTGTTCCAGTTAGTCCATGTGGTCAGTAGGTGTAAAGCAGCTGCAGGAAGTGCAGTAATGACTTCCTGTTTACTCCCCCTCCTCTCCACCCACTCACCGGTTATAGACAGCCATGTGGTGGCGCGTGGACCCGGTCCACCGCTAATAAACTGGCACGGCGTGGAAACTTATGGCAGGCTGTGCTCCTGAGCGACGCACGTCTACCAGACTCGAGTTTCACTCCAAAACCACATTTAACTCTCGCTCGTGCGCCTTGTGCGATTGCACACTTGGTGGTTTTGTCGGGTGATCTCACCCCTTGATGTATGGATCAGTTTGTGTTCTGTCGAGGCCGCCCATGCCTGGGACTAATCTAATCTTTATTGTTTCTTTCCGACTGCTGCTGCTGCTGCTGCTGCTGCTACTGACGCCATGCTAACACAAAACAAATTGAGAAGCCTCCCAGCGAGCCTTGTGTTGACGTGCTGCGAAATATTCCCAAAGGATCTTATTGAACCCTCTTTTTTTCATTGTTGATTTGAGAGTTACTACTCACGACGACGGTGAGGTCTGCGTTTTCTAATCAATAGAACCATTCTTGAGTTTCACAACGGAAAACCACCCATTGGAAAGTAAACGGGGAAAAAAAAAAAAAAAAATAGCAAGTTGAACAGCATGTTTCCAACAACACTGCCCGTGTGCCCCATCCAATTGTATGGAGCAGCGTTCCAAAACTGGGTTTTAAGGGATTTTCAAACATATATATTTATTGAGAAAATGTTGGGTATCTATTTTGCAGCACACAATTCAATTCATTTCAACAATTTATTTACCAGTCATGATAGAAAGTGGGCTCGCGTTTTTATTTTTTGCGGGAATTCATTTGATTGCTTTGGAACAGATTTGGGCTGTCATTGAAACTTCTTAATAAGGAAAAAAAAAAACTGCTGCTTTGGAGGATATGGGGGTCGACCGTCTCTTTAATGCAGCCTGCATTAAAGCCTGCTGCTTTTCTCCCCACCATATGGACAGGATGGGTCAGTGCCTTGGATGTTGACCGTCGGTAGCTTCCTGGAGCAGCGTTTGACGTTCCGACCATGCAGCAGCAGCAGCAGCAGCAGCAGCAGCAGCAGTGGGCTGGGGTTGCCGTCTTGATGTTGAGGTTGATTTATCACACTTCCCTCCTCTGGAGGCGAATCCCATTGGCCGCCGTCTCGCAGATAAGCAGGGGATGCGACGCAACATGGGTGCCTTTCAATCCCAAGGCTTGATCTGGCTCTTTTCCTTATCGTGTGACAGAGATCCAATTAAGATGGAGACTCAGTCGGGGGGGGGGGGCGGTGCCGTGTGTGGAGTGACGCAACTGAGAAGTCTGAGGAGTTGAAAAGCTTCTGTTTAGTTAGGTGTGATGTCGGATGTGCAACCAGGAGGTTCAAAGTTTCAAAAGTTTTTTTTAAATTTTTTTCTTTAGGTATTTTCTCACTGACTTTTCTTACTCAAGCTCTGCAAACAGAGGTGGAAAAGACCGCCAGGCCTGGGACCGTTGGAAAGACGCGTCGGTGCCCCTTTGTGACGTCACAGAGGGGGCGATTCCTTTCCCGAAGAGCCGAGCGATGACCGAGCCGAGTTCATTGACGGGACGGAGACTGGTGATGTCGTTAGAAGACACCGTTAAAGCTCATTTTGTACCTTTTATTTGTCTTTTTTCCTCATTCAGGCAGTTTGTCTAAAACGGCAGTCAGTGTTTCCAGCCTTTGCACAATAGATTTGTCAGGGTCTGGCTACCCTGGGCTGCCATGGCAACCTCTTTAGTAGTCCGCAGAGTACAGACGTGACATCTGCCATGGCGTCCTCGTCTTGTTTTGACTATTAAAAGCTCAGGCAGCAGCAGCAGCAGGGCACGCGGACTAAAGCCAAACAATTTCCCTACAGCGGAGGTTCTTACTTCCATAAACGCATCATTTATTTTTTGCTCCTAATGCCCTTTATTGAATGGTCGCTAGTTTGATTTGTGTGTTTGGAAAAAGTTTTTTTTTTTTTTTTTTTTTGTGCCACGTTGAATCAGCACGGTGGAAAACTGAAAGTGCTTTGTAAAGGCCTGCCAAGTGCAAGGGTCACTTCAGCCGAGTTAATTAGTTAATCCGTGTTGTTTCCAGAAAGACAGAATCACCGCGCTGGTTAAACATTCTCGCACTCCATTAATCATTCTGTGAGCCCACAGGAAAGTTCATGCCAGCCGGTTTGTTCCTCCACCTTCTTTTTTTTTTTTTTTTTTTTTCCCTTCTTCTTCTTTTTTCCTACTCCGCTGGACCGATTTCATCACGTCTTCGTTCACACCCACCAGTCAGATGGTGACAAAGCCTGTGTTTTAAAGGCCCCCTCGGTAACGCCGGCCTTGCTAGCATCCCAAAGTGCCATCTGCCGCCAGTCCTCCAAACAGATATAAAAGTTAGCGTCGCCGCTTTGCATCCTCCCCCTTCATTCAGGGACACGCACACGCTGAGTCGCGACTGTGCGCGCAACCTTCACTACCGTGGCGGCGTGCGCTGGGAGAGGGAATGCCAGCACATGGCAACTTTAGCTGCATTTAGAGCATAATGTCTGTGTCCCCCCCCCCAGTACTGCACTGATCCGGTGTCTTAGTACAGAATAGTTTAGAAATCACACTGATACATACAGTATGCAACAAAGCAAAATATATATAGTACACTGAGTAGGAGTTTTTTATAAAGACAATGTAAATATGGTGCAGGGTCAAAGTGGCTGTTTACTATATTATTATTATCATAAATTATTACCACCTTTATTATTAGGGCAATAATCATTTATTATGCTGGCGGAATTTAACCTTTGCTTTTGGTTGCCCACTGCTGCTTCTTTCTTTTTACTTCATACCTTCTTCAAGTTCCCCTCAGTTTAGTGTCGCCCTTTGAAATAAAACTTCCAAAGGTTTTTCGGGAGAAGGAACACGTGTTTTTTTTTCCCCCTCCGCCCTTTCTCCCGAGAAGTCTCGGGGGCTAATGTGACATGCTAATGTGACATGCTAACCCTCCCGCAGCATTTTCATTGTGATGTAAGAAGAGTTGAACGATAAAGGCGACTTGAAAGGAGGCGCTAACCTGACACACGACGAACCCCAACCCCAACCCCAACCCCAACCCGAACCCGAACCCGGGGTTCTCTTTTTTTTCCCCGCAGCCTCCTTAAAGCGGAGGATCTGCGCGGTGATTAAAGTCCTCTCGGCTGTCAGTCAGCAGATTTACGGCGAAATTGGCAGCTTTATCGCCGGCGCATCTCGCCTAGATTATTGTAATCAGATTCTGCTTTAAAAGGCGTTTCGCTGCCAGCGTAACCCAAAACAAATCTATGATGACAGCTTTAACCCCCCCGACCGAAACAAGCCAAAGTGTCTAATGGAGTCGTCAGCCCGCTCAGATTATCGTCATCTGCTGGCGGGGGCGGCTTGCTACCTCTGCCTTTTGCACGCGCACGCACGCACGCACGCACGCACAAACGCACACACTGGTCGCGCACGTGCGCATATTCCTCAGATTCCCAACTACAAGGAGCAAAGAAGCGTCAGGAGATGTTTAATTAAGACAACAGATCAATTAACAGCTCAATTAGCCTGGCTAATTAGGGGCTCAGTTGGAACAAAAGCTCCACTCTCCTCTGCTCTCCCCTTCTCTCTCTCTCTCCCCCCCTCGCTCGCCTGACACGCATGCACGCACGCGCGCGCGCGCGCTTGTCGCGAAAGCCTTCGCTATAGAGCACATAATCCCGCTTAATCATCGGTCCAGATTTTGGCTAAAAAAAAAAAAAAAAGTGCCTGGAAGGGAGGATAGGAGCCGAATCCTCCTCCCAGCCGCTTTTATCAGCGAATCCAGGACGGCGGGGATCTCAGAGGACTAATTGAAGTTACAGCAGCAGCAGCCTAGAGGTGGGGACACATTGGAGTTTTTTTTTTTTTCTTCTTCTTCTTCTTCTTTTTCTTCCCCCTCTTTCCTTTCCTTCCCCCGCGGCAGGGAGAGTCACATCTCTACAGAGTGTCTCTGTGTGTGTTTGTGTGTGTGTGTGTGTGTGTGTGTGTGTGTGTGTGTGTGTGTGGATAAACTTATAAGAAAACCCAGCGTGGAGGCCCAGTGTGGAGGCAGCGTCGTGGCCTCGACCGGAAGACGAGGGAATAAGGAGGAAAAAAAAGCACCCATTTTTCTTTCAGGAACCTAATGGTGCCCATAATAAGTTATTTGTCTGATGATGAAGATGATGAGCGTCGGCTCTGTTTGGGATTTAGTTTTGTTTTTTTTGTTGTTTTTTTTTTTTACATTTAATTCATTTTTTTTTTTTTTTTTTAACCGGACAGCTGCCGTTAGGAAGATGTGACATCGGGTGGAACGTTCGCATTGTTTGCTGTTGCTGCTTTGTGGAATCATGCATCCTGCGTGCGGGTGTGCGTCCTCGCATGTGTGCGTACGCGTTTGTGTGCAGAGCCATGCTGACAGGTGTAACTAGGCTGAGTCTTTGGGGGACGGTGGCGGAGGAGCTGCTGCTGCTGCTGCTGCTGCTGCCGCTGCTGCTGCCGCTGACACGCCTGCGAGTCGTCATGTCTTTGGCAGCGGCTGCCGCTTGTGGAGGCCCCTGCCCAGTCAATTAGGACGGCCGCACCGCGCCGCACCGCTCGCTACACACACCCATTAGTGTTCATCTCACTGTCCAAACAAAACACCGCACCAGTTTGGAGCGCATCTAAAAAAACAAAACAAAAAAAATTAGCTAAAAGATAAAAGAAATGCGAGAACAGAATAGTGTTGTCATCGCCTTCATACACAAGATGGCGACAACTTAGAGGGCTTTCAATCTCGGTGTCAGATTTTGCACCCAAGAGTTTCAGGTTCTGCACCCTTGAGACCGAATGTCCTCCGTCTGAAGGAAGCGTTCGTAGACTTCCCAGCCTAGAAGGACGGACCAAACCCCGCCTCCCCGGTCGCCACCCGGGACCGTCTAGCCTTCGGCGTATTTCCTCGTTTCGTCACCGCCGTTCCCTCCTGCTGGCCAACCCCGGAAGTGACGTTTTTATAGCATCAAGCTAACCATTGGTTCGCCATCTAACGATGCCGCTGGATGATCAAATAAATAAAATCCTACGTGAAAAACGGGACCCTTTATGTGAAACTTCAATATTTAGATTCATATGTCGTGTCTTTACCAGTACATGTCGCTAATTTCAGCTGACTTCCCAGGATCCCACGATGCTTTGTAGCAGCACGCAAAGCATCGTGGGATACCCAAGTACGCGAAGGATACTTGGAATCGGCTAAAACGAGTGCGTATTTCCGAGTGCGCATTTTGAGCGTCCTAAGCACCCTCGGGAATTGGGACAAGCCTTCGCGCAGTGCTATGACGCAACTTCCTTTCAAAATGCGCACTTCAAGGACGCAGAACCTGAATTGAGACACGGCATTTATCTCACCACGCTGGGCTGCTGCAGGTACGTGCGGAGCAGCCAGAGTTCAGCCAGCTTGAGCAGATCCCTCCAGTCCGGACAGCCGCATCACATCAAGACGGTTTATTGAGTTTCTGCGTCCAGACGTTCGCTCTTCACGACATATCTCTTCAGTACCAGCGGAATTTTATTTTTTCATTCTGAAATCCATGCTTTCCATCCACGCAGTGTATTATCGTTGACACAGCTTCCGAACAGTTTGCCAACAGTTTGTTTTCTCTCTTTCCGGTGTCGGGTCACACGGAGATAAAACAAGGTCGCGAGGCGGCATTAGTCATTTGAATAATTCCGCTGTTTTCATCCTCCGCTATCGCATTCCCGCCGATAGCCGACGGGATTTGCAATGCAAAGATTCCATTGATAATCCTGCAGTTCACAGCCCCGGATTTGCGTAGAATGAAACAGGTGGGTGGAAAAAATGTGCACGTTGAGGTGGACTGGGGAAGGTGTGTGTGTGTGTGTGTGTGTCTGTATTGTGTGTCAGCGCTGATGTCCTCATCTGCTCCGCCACTAATGTCCCCGGAGTCGTGTCTTCCTGTGTGTCACAGCCACCGCAGGTAGCAGAGGTAGGATGCGTATGTACTGCTGCGTTTGCACGCACGTACGTACGCGCGTGCGTGTGTGTGTGTGTGTTTTACTCTGTGTGTATCAAGCAGGGTTCACATGCCCGGTCACCCCATACATCTTCAACTCAGCAGACAGGTCTGGGGTTCTGCTGCCGACGTACTGTCTTCTCTCATTACTGAGCAGGCTAAGGAGCAGGCACAGGCTCAGTGCGCACACAGACACACTCACACACACACACACACACACACACACGCACTCGCACGGAGACCGAGTACAAAATGTAAACAAAATGGAAACACAAAAGTCGACCCACGGCGAGTGTGAATCCACCAAGTCGCGAATTACCTTCACAATAAACCACCACGTTTAAGCAAGCCATACCTACACACACACACACATACACACACACACACACACACGCACACAGTCGCAGTGTGACACACAAGCAAGTCTTGTGACAGGATGACTGACAGAATGACAGTCTGTGGCCACATGACTTCCTCTCTCCCTTCTCACACACACACACACACACACACACACACACACACACACACACACACACACACACACACACACGCACACACACACACACACACACACACACACCAGCCTATGTTCCCTCGCCCCATTGTTAATAAATGGTGTCTGAGCAGCTGCGCGCTGTGACTTGGGCCTCCGTCTGCTGCGTGATCCGATCTGGCGCTGACGTCCAGACTTTCCTCCTTCCTCTTCTCCATCTCACACCTCCTGCTTATCTAACTCTGCTCGCTCTGCCAACGGTTTCCGCACAGCAAATGAACTGTTCCCGAAAAAGAAAACCTAGAAAGCGACGCACCGCCGTCGTTGAGCCACCACAATTTTTTTTTTGGTCCATTTTTCAGGACGCTTTGCAGTCGCCCCAAATGGTTAGAAATAAAATTCCCCCCCCCCCCCCCCCCCCCCAAACTGGGACATATTAAGATCTCGCCTCGCACAATATGTGGATTGTATTGCTCTCCTTTATTTTGCATCGAGGCCTGCAGCGACTCACCTCACTCACCTGGCTCGGCTTGCTCACTTGTATATTGTGCATGTTTTCTGCTTGAAGAAAGAGAAAGCAACATGGTAGCAAGTGAGCTAACACGCTGCCAGCAGCTGCTGGACTCTCATGCAAACAACGTGTCAGCTACAAAGACCAACAAGACCGCGTCAGTGTCCCTGTTTCAAGTCAGATGGGCCAACTTGCCCTCCGGACTCTTGGATGACACCGTACAAGTGGTGTGACTCATCTTGTGTGTGTGTTTGATTTCGGACTTGTTGGTTCCTCACCAACGGCCGTGTGGATGAGATCACTTCACCACTGAAACCTTCGACATCGGGGGTGAGAACCGACTGGGTGAAGTTCCACCTTTGGCGTCGTCCGTTTAACTTGAGCTTCTTTAGCCGAGGGACCGTGTGAGATGGATGAATGAGTCAGTGTTTTGTTATCACGACGCAGCGTTTTTCTTTTGTGTCGAGCGGGAAGTGGAGGAACGTTCACACGGTCTCACCTGAGGTGTTGCAAAGAGCATTTTTACATGTTTTTACATTTAAATCACCAGTTGTGCAGGATGAGGTGTCCATAGTCCATGCAGGGTGTGTGTGTGTGTGTGTGTGTGTGTGTGTGTGTGTGTGTGTGTGTGTGTGTGTGTGTGTCAGAGTCAGTCAGCTCCCTGGCCTGAGTTAAATGGTTTTAGTATAGCTGTTAAATAAGTCACTTATTATTATTCCCCTCGGGCTAACATATAACTGTGCTTAGTCATCACCCAACTTTATCTGCATTGTCCTTCTATTTCCTTTAATGGCGCGCCATAGAGGTGGGATCAAAGCGGCTCCGAGGGCGCCCATTGTCTTTGTGAAGGTGACGACCAAGGAATGAGACTACATTCCTCGTCCCAGTACTCGCTGAAATGTGACCTTTTGTCTGCTGGTGCAGGAACGAACCGGACGAGAGAGATAGATAGATAGATAGGGAGAGAGAGGGAGAGAGAGAGAGAGAGAGAGAGAGAGATGACCATTTCTAAGAACTTGAAAGAGAATGGAATCTTTTCTGTCTGTAAACCCATTGATTTATTTGTTGCCTCCGAGCTCATGACGTGCGCCTGTCCCAGGCTCTGACAAAGACATCCAGACTCTGACAAAAAGTCCAAATAGGCTTTACACACACACACGCAGATAGACAGATCTAAGTAAAAAAGAAAGAAGGGGAGGCAACATTTAGCGGAGAGCAGCCAGGCGAAGATTCCAGCAGTGGATAATTGGCCTTAAGCCATTCCTCTGGCCTGCCGCTCTCTGAATAATGCATGGTCTTTTTAATGAAGCCTTTTTGTTGTTTTCTTTCCTTCGTCCGTCCCCCCCCCCCACCCCCCCTCCTTCCTGCGTCTCTAGGATGTAGGGTGAAATTAGCATACTCCCGTGTCTGCATCCTAATGAGGTTTCGGCCACCAAGGGGTCGGCCCCCGTTCAAAGCGAATTCGCCCATTCTGACTGATCCCAAGGTACGATAAGAAGAGAAATGGCCCCGACAAGAACCCACATTCCGGACCGGCACTTAACGGAGGCGGCGTGTCACAGTTGCAGTCCTGGCAGCTTCAGCGAAGGGGGGTGCGCCGCTGCACGCCCCTTTCTTGTCCCGTGACGCGCATCTTTGAGAAGCTTAAGTTCAAGTATAAGCTCCAAAAAAGAAAACTACTCTCTTAAATATGCATTTCTTTCCGACATCTCCTTTGCCGTCTGCCTTCTGCGGGCGCACGGCGGGCGATTACGGCCCAAAGCACATGCACGTGGACGTTTTTCACATGAGGCTTACTGTAAGACCCTCCAGATCTGAGGCCGCCGTCTCTTTTCTCGCTCCCGACCAAAAGCGCCTGCAGTTTTTGAAGTGTCTGAGCCCGTCCTTGAGCGGGGCAGGAGAGCATTCCTCAATCATTGGGGCATGTACGGCCGTCGCTTAATCCAGCCGCCGAGCCGCTTTCATCTGCGCGCTAATGCTTTGAGAGGCACTGAGCTGTGATCGGGCCTCGGCGCTGGAGAATCGGCGCTGGAGCCGGGGCGGGTCAGAGAGGGCAAGACGAGACCGAGGCGGGGGGAGAAAAGGAGCCAGGAGGATTTAAAGTCTTAAATGGAGGTGGAGAAGTGTTTTCCATCAGCTCTCCTGGTGGTTGTGGGACGTGCAGCGCGGGATGGAGATGGCCGCAGACGCTGGAGGCCTTGGAGGTGTCTGTGGAAACTGATTTAGATGTTATGGCACTGCAATTTGAAGCAAGTCATGGGTTCGATCCCAGGCCTGGAGGCCTCTTTTGCATGTACCTGCATGTTCTCCCTGTGTCTGCGTTGGTTCTCTAAGGGTATCCCTCTTCATCCAACTCTAAATTGACCGTAGGTGTGTCCATGAGTGCAAATGGTTGTTTGTCTGTGTCTTTCTATGTGGCCCTGAGACCAACGGCAACTTGTCCATGGTGTAACCCCGCCTTCGCACTTTGACAGCTGGGAGAGGCTCCAGCAAACCCTCATCACCCTGAAAGCACAAGGAAGTGGGTGTAGAAATTGAATGGATGGAAACGTGCGGTTGCTTCTTTCAGTATCAACACGAGCGATCAAATCCCCAACCAGCCTTTGCAAACTTCATGTGTGGCGTTTTCCTGTATTGAGTGATTCACCACCACGAGCGGTTAGTTGTGAGGTCATCGCCGATGACGACGACAACAACAACAACGACGGCAGCAAAGCCGCTACTTGGCTGGGAGGACGGAACAGAGCGGCCCGGATAATTAACCTGTACATCGACTTCCCGGCTGACGAAAAAGCGCCATGTGGATGCGAGCGCGGCGAGTCACGGAGATTGATCTCGAGCGTCGACGGGATGGCAGAGGAAGGAAGCGGCGCGGCGTTTGGCAGCGGCTGCTGTACCTGTCAATTCTCACATTCTGTTCAGTCTACCAGGTTCAGAGAGAGTCTCATTTCCTCGTTTGGCTCGGGAAGGAGTCTGGCACGGGAACAGACTAGGAAGTGAAGTTACAAGATGCTGCCTCTTTGGGATGGAGCGCCGGCAAACTTTTCTGCGACAGCTCGACCAAACTCGACTGGCTCCGCTGCGACTGGCTCCAGCCGCAATCAGGCTGTAACCGGCGGCGCGTGCACAATTATCATAAATTAGCCGTGCGTTTGTCTGACCACGGAGAAAAAACATTGGCTTCCTTCAGGCCTGCAATATATTTTGGTTTTGTTTTTAATAGCAGTGTCAGCATTAACACATTCATCGCAATGAGATTATAAGGCATAACGCACTCATTCTTTAATCGCATTTTAATCCCAAGCATTTTTTTCCTTTCCATTCACCTGCGGTCCGGTCCTCAAGCTGGAGCACTATGTTTCGACACTGCGTCCTGCTATTATCTGCTGTGTTTGTCTTGTGCAATTCACACAGCATGTGGTTTAGGCAGCCACCTGCACCAGCGGTCCCCAGTTTGAACGAAGCAATGATACACAAATCAGATCAAAAAGGAAATCCTTCATTTGGGTTCTTTTTGCTCCCATTTAAGACGCTCCAGGAAGAATTGCTTTTCATAAACATGGTCATAAAAAGGAAATATAACCAAATTTTAAACGTGAATCTCAAAATGTGATTAATTGCAGTTACCTTTGATGATTCAGAGTTTAATCGTGATTTAAAAAAAACAAAAAAAAACACGATTAAGCAGCTTAAGTAGCTAGCTTTCAACAACGGGAAGCCGCGCATCCGTTGTGCAACCTTCAAGTCCGTTTTTCCCGCCGGCTGTCTTGGCACTCGGCACCGCCGGCTCTGCTGGCTCCGCCGTGCGCTGATTGTTATTGTGAAGTTGGTGATCACTTCGGGCAGCTGATGGTGCGCGTCGCTGCACATTTTTAACTCTTGGCGCGAACCCGTTTTCCGCCCTGGGTGGAGGCCTGAGGGGAGGGGGGTGTGGGGTGGGGGGGTGGGGATGCGGACCGAGCGGGTCAAGCCACCGCTGGGCCCGTGGCAGCAGGCGCTGGGCGGAGAGTTGGGACACAGCGGTGGGGGGCCAGCCGGGGCCAGAACCGGGCCAAGCAGTCGCAATCAGTGGCGCATGAGGGGATCTGGCACAGACGGAGGGAGCCGTCTCTCCGCCACCACAGTTGGTGAAGAGCCGCCGTCGCCAGCTACCGTCTGCACACAGCGCTGACTTCCACCCCGGTTTCCTGGTTCTCTTTCTTGTTTAGGAAAAAAACAAAAACAAAAAACTTGCAGCAGCATTTTGGTTGCATCTCATGGATGAAGTTATTTATTGCACTATTTGTTGGTTGGTATGAATTGTTTACTGGTGGTTGGCTGATATGTTGAGATGTCACTCCATGATCACTACACATTGTTATATTGTTGCAAATAGGAAAAAAAACACTAAGTGAATCACAAACGGCTAATTTATGAAAAATTGTAGACAGAAAATTTTGAAAAAAAATGTTTTTATTTACTCTATATACTCCTTCAACTTATCTAAACCAAATAACCACTTAATCAATTGACTTTTATTGATTTTCCAGTTATACTTTTTTCAGTTGTGTTTCAATCATATTGGACCATGATACTTGAATGTTTCTTTTTAAGCAGAATATCTACCACTCAGATTTGCAAACCATTGCTAGTAGTTTGCGGTTCTTGGTGAGGTGTGTTACAAAACCAATTGAACAGTTAAACAACAAAATCTTAAAAAAACAACCATATAAATGTTATTTTAAATGAATCTGAATCGTTCTAAAGTGTTAAGGGGATCTTTAACATCTTGGTATGTGTAACTGTAATTCACTTTTGTATAACCCTGCTAAAAAGGAGGGTTATACATGATTAAAAAAAAACAAAAAACATACCACCTGACCTTAAACAGCCAATAGCGAGAGCGTGGTAGAGTTTGCCGGTGCCACCAAGAAATATATTGTCTTTTTCGGGGAAAAAAAACGATCCAAATAAACAAATGCATCTCTGTGTTGTTTGTGTTAAAGGAGGCTGAGATTTTCTTTCTTTCCTGCATAACAGGAATCTCATCGCGTCCAGCCGCAAGCAAATTGGATCCCCGCTTCCATACCGCCACAATTTCACCGTGTGACCACGCGGACGATTTGGACGCGGTCCTTACGTGGGCGGCGACGTGGCCCAGCTGTGTTTTTTGATCTGAATTCACGTGCTTTTTTTGGCCAAGTTCTCCTCCATCTATTTTTAATAAGCGCGGCACTGTCATGGAATGGCAATGAAGGGGGCACCTCCAATCATCGGCGTGGCTTGGAGCCCCAGCCATGTTAAATTAACTATGTGAAGGCAGCTGCTCTTTGAGCCCGTGCACTTTTGTTGTGTGGTGCAAAAAAAAACAATGAATAATTCTCTTTGCGCCCCGTATGTGGGCTCTAGGAGAAGGGCAGCAGGCAGGAGTACCACCCTGCGGCTCAGATCAAAAGCCAGCCGAGGTTTTCGTGCCCAACACGCGCATTGAGCGGAGGTGCGGGCGAAGGATGAGGCGGTCCCGCCTCCCCTCGCATCCCACTCGCAGCATAAGTGCGCGCTTGTGTCTGCGTTTGTCAGAGTGAAAGAGTGAGAGCCTGGTTGGTGACGCGCACGTGTGTGTGTGTGTGTGTGTGTGTGTATAAAGTGTCTCGCACTTGATTTAACTGCGTGGTTCAGCGTTCACACTTCCGGGGTTCTGATAGTGTCTTTCCATAGAGCCTTAGCTGTAATGCACGTTAGGGAGAAAATTGCATTGGAAATTGAATGTAGTATAATGACAGTGACGGAGATGTACCCAGTGCACCAGCCCAGTCTTAAAGTCCGTCCTTTACTTGTCTGACTTGCGGCGCTTTTGAGGAACTATGAGCTGAGCTTTTGCGATGTCACAAAGGGCTCTGACACTCCTCCGAGGTTAATGAGGACAGCAACCCAAGTAAGGTGAAAATCAATGGGAAGACTAAGACATTTTAAAAGGACCCCGCAGTTCGTGGTCTAAAGTGAACACAATGTAAAAGTTTACGGAGATAAAGATTAACAATATTCAAAATACAACATTTTTGTAATTCTGGAATCTCATCAAATACATTCTGGCAACTCAAGATGCTCTTTTCTCAATTTCTTTTGACTTGTTGCCCTTGTTTCCCTGCGGAAGCTGTGGATGGACGTCAAAAGAAGGTGGGAACAAGAACTGCGAGGTCTCGACTGTTCCCACTTCAACTCCCAGCCAGGTTTAGTGTGTTAAAAGAACCCCAAGGATCGGCCTCAGTGATCCAGGCTGAGACTTCGATAAGCAGTCAACCTACACGCTCCCTCCGCTAACGAAGCTAGCGGTCGACTTGAAACAATAACAATGAAAAAACAGAAGTTAAAGTGGTTTCGGGAAAGGCTCATTTGCGTGAGCGCCACTTCCCACAGATCTTTTTTTTTTCTTCCTTTTCTCGCACTTGGTCTGCGATTCCTGTGAAGTTTCCGCCAAAACCCACAGACACTTTTTTAAAGAAGTCGACCCGTTCTCGTTGACGCGCTGTCTGCAGGGCATCCACTTGCCCGGCCGACTCGGTGGGGGAAGACAGAGGTGAGAGGCGACGTGCCGCAAAGGTCCGCAACATTTATCTCGACACCTCTTTTGTGCGTTTCTTTCTTTCTTTCGTTCTTTCTTTTTTTTCTTACTAAAACCAAAGCCCCCGTGGGAGTGTTGTGATGAACCTGTGGAGGAGTTTATTACCAGGCAGCCAGTCAGTCACCGCGGCAGCTGCACGCAGGCAGTCGCTCCGTATGAGGAAATATTGGAAAATGATGCAGTGCGTGTTTACCATGATTTGGTTTGGAGGAGGAGGAATCCAATAAAGATGATGAAGAAGCCTCATCTCGGCACCTCGCAGGGGCCGGGCCCGCCGGAGTGTTCGGCGGAGGGCGGGGCGGGGGTGGTCGGTGGAGGGGCGGGGGCGGGTGGCGCTGCTGGGAGAGAGGAGGGAAGTGATTACTGTCGTTAGGTTGACAGGAAATGTTGCATCTCCTTGACGTTTAGTAATGATCGCAGCAGCTGGGAACAATAAAACTCCCAACGCTGAGCAATTATTGGCCCGCTCCACTTGCATCGGGATAAAAGTAATAATGCACATTATTCCCCCCCCCGCACCCCCCCCCACCTCCTCCTTTTATAGTGGCACCAGCGAGGGAGAAGAGGCAGCAAATGAGATTTGCCCGCTCAGGAAGCCGAGTGGGCCGGCAGCGAGCGCCGGCTCGGGGGGGGGGGCGGCGCCGTCCCACCGCCTCTCTTCTTCCTCTCTCGCCTCCACTCCATCCGCCGTCTCTTCGATCAGACTTTTTTTTTTGCGTCCGTTGGGACGCAGAGGGAAGATTAGAGAGAGGGGGGGTGGGGGGGGGACACGACAAACCCGGCGACGGGCCGTCAGCCGCCTGGAATGGTGACAGACGCAAAACCTGGAGACGCTCGCTCGCCACCGGCAGCGTGTTAACAAGATGTGAGATAGAGAGAGCGGAGAGGGGGTGGGGGAGGTGGAGGAGGAGGAGGGGGAGGAGGAGGAGGAGGCACTCTGCATCACACGTCTTAAAGTCTGGCTTTTTTCTTTCCGTGGTGAAGTGTACGGCTTTGTTTTTTCCTTCTTTTTTTTTTTTTTAAATTCCAGCTGAAAAACCGTCCTGACCTTTGGAGGCGGCCCCGCCCTCCTCCACTTCACTCAATTTTACGCGTCACCTCGTGAAAACTGAAATAGTAAAGAAAAAATGTCATTTTAAATAATAATAATAAAAAAAAGATAATTAATTTTGGTTTAAAGCAATTTGGTTTAAATAATAAAAAACACAACATACAAGAACAAAAAACACACATGGTCTCACACAAGCTGTGACCCCCCCCGCCCCCCCTCTCGAAACAGTTCAAATACAGCACTGACAGGACATACCACACTTCATATTAACTCTGTGAGACAAAGTTAATCATAATACATTCATTTAAACTTAATTCATAAACACACACATCGACATTGAAGTCTGTATCTGTCACTCCTTACATAGAATATATTGATATTTCTATGTATATCTATCTGTTTCTCTATATTTACTGTTCTAATTCCTTTTAGTGCCGTAGAGTACACATAATAAAATACCTAATAGTATTATAGTATAGTAATATAAGTAGATAAGTTGTACAGACAGATCAAAATTCACTTTTATTGAAGACAAACAGCTCTATTTTTGCAAACTATTATTTTCTATTGATTTATTTCTATGTATCTGGCCTGCAGACGGAGCAGCGGAAGAGGCGGGGGAGGTTTCTGGTGGATGGAGGGGTGGGGGGGGGGGCTGCGCTGACCTTTTGCTCTGTTTGAACACGTGTGTGTGCAAGCGTGTGCGTCTGCATGCATGAGTGCGAGGAAGGGACGCAACCATTTGAATATTAATGATTGATTAGGCCGGCCGTGCCTGCGCATAAACACCAGCGGGTGCGTTTCAGAGAGAGGAGGAGGTCCGTCCGTCCGTCCGTCCGTCTTGTCTTCTCCACTTCATTACTGTAAAACCATCCAGATCCCTCTCTCTCTCTCTCTCTCTCTCACGAGCATCAGCGACGGGACGTGAGGCCTGCAGCTGGTAGGCGTCTTGTTGGCGGCGGCTTCCTGTTTGCGCCGCCGCCGCTGCCGCCGCCCTCCTCTCCTAAATATACGCGGCGGAGCGTCGCTAAAACCTCGACACGGCGAAGGAGGAGGAAGTCAGAAAAACCCGAGAGCATCTGGGTTGTGTGGAGGAGGAGAGGAGGAAGAGGAAGAGGAGGAGGAGGAGGAGGAGGAGGAGGAGGAGGAGGTGTGGAGCAGAAAATAAAAAGTGCCTGAGAGAACCTTCTCAGAAACTCCTCTGACACCGGATACTCCTCTCTCGATATAGCAGGTGTGCGGTTCGCGGCGAGTGTGTGTGTGTCTTCCGGGATGCTTCTGACTTCCTCTTCTTCTTCTTCTTCTCCTTCTTCTTCTTCTTTTTCTTCTTCTTCTCTTGTGGGTCTTTGAAGGAAAGCATCAAACCGTCGCCCTCTCATCTCGTCTGGCCTCGCCGCCTTCTTCTCCTCCGCAGGTGGTTTCCCCTCCTGTCCCTTCACCTCGCTTCCCCCGAGCCCGCCGCTCTCGCCCGCACCTTTCTATTTTTCTTTCTTTTCTTTTTTTTTTTTTTTTGGTACCCTTGCCTCGAGGTAGACACACACACACACACACACACACACACACACACACACACACACACACGTATGCAAGCAGGCTACTGGGGCTGCCCTGAAATAGTTTTCCAATAACTCATAGAAATAGGCCACACAATGTAGGCAAGTGTTGCCCCCCCCCCACACTTCTCCCCCCCTTCTCCTCCCTCCTCACCTCCCCCCACCCCCCCTCCTCTTTGCTCACTCATCTTTGGAAGGTAGGTGACGGGAACCGAGGAGCTCTTTGTCCAAATGTGATGACGAATGTGTCATGTTTATTTCTTCTCCGCTCGTGTTGCTCGTTGTGAGTCATGTCAGGGTGTCGAGCGGGGAGTGTGTGTGTGTGTGTGCGTGTGTGTGTGTGTGTGTGTGTGTGTGTGTGTGTGAGGTGGCGGCCCATTCATTTGAATGAATTTGAATGAGTTTTTTGACTCGCATTAATGGCCCCATAGAACATTCGCAGTAGCGTTACTTCCCATCACGCCTCTGAAACTCACATGATCTATTCGGCCAATCACAATGATTCTGGAGAAAGTCACTTAGAGACGCGTCAGGATGCCGCAGCCAATCAGAACGAGTTGAGACACAGCAGCAGGTACGATGTGGTGACGTCGCGCTGGGAATAAACTCTTTTTTGGTGATTTTGTTTGGCCTTTTTATCATTTTTTTTTTTAACGACTAAAAGACCATAACTAAAAAAAAATCTACAATAGAAAGATTTGCTATGAATCATGTTTCAGGTCAAAGTCGTCCTGTCAGCCTTTTTTAACGGCGTTTAGTTTTGTATTGCGGTCTGTGGGAAAAATACTTTTTGAGCCCATGGGATTTTTTTTTGCTGCAGTACCTCAAATGGCCACTGGGGAAAATCAGCGCACCACCATATTGCCAGTCTGGTATCTGTTAGCTAAATCCTGTTGATTTATTCAAAAAACAAAAACTGGAGGACAGCGAAAGAAGCGACGCACTGATCGAATCGACTCGTCCGTCCTCCGTCCGTCCACCTTTAAAATAACGAAAAACAAAAATAAAAAAACAAACAAAAAAAACAACAACAATTCTTTTTGCCCCCCCCCCCACCCCCCCTCTGTGTTGCTGTTTCTCTCACCCTTCTCTCCCAAAGTTTTTCCCTCTCCCTGGCTGGGCGGCCGCAGGTTTCCAAACAAACTCGCCGAAACATGTTGTCTGTGAGTCTGTCCGTCCAGCCCCCCTGCTGGGCACCAAAGCTGCCATCCACAATGTAAGCAGGTGGCGCTGGCATCCCAGGGAGAACGGGCAGAGCGCGTGGGCGTCACGCGCTCGCGACGCCAATCCAAAATTCCCAGCTGACCCCCCGAAAAAAAAAAAAAAAAAAAAAAAAAAAAGCGCGGCTACGGCTGCGCTCGCCAACCGCCGGCGGAACCCCGAGGTTCTGTTTGTCCCCGTCCGTCCCTCTCTGACGCTCTGGCTCTGCCAGCTGCCTTTTGCATACAATAACAAGCCCCCCCCCTTTAAAAAAAAAATTGAATTCTATTCTATTCTATTCTATTCTTTGTTTTGTGCTTTACTTTTAATTGAACGTCTTTTGTTATCGCGAGCGCCTCGGTCCGCGTGTTTGCTTTGTGGCTGCTTCTGCTGCTGCTGCTGCTGCTGCTCAGCTGAGTGGGACTCGCTGCAGGCCCCAGGCCAGCCGCCTTCGCTTGGACCTTAATGAACAGAACAGGAGTGGGCACATCTGATGAAGCTGGCCATGCTGTCAACTGATTTTCATCTGGTGTGTGTGTGTGTGTGTGTGTGTGTGCCTGACAACAGGTGCAGACCATATCTCCATGCACTGACAAAATACAGACTCTGCTGTGCCAACACAGGTGATTTCCTCCCAGGAAGGCGTGAGCTCGCTCGCTCGCACACATACACACACATACACGCACTCACACACACACACACACACACACACGCGCTTTCGCACTTAAATAGATTAGTTCATAACAAGGGTCCTGCGTTATGCAAAATTCCCCACATCAGTGTTTCATAACGAGAACGTGTCTCCAGCACTTTTGCCGAACCACCCCGATATGAGAAAAAACCTCGTCCGCTGATTCTTTTGCATGCTAAGTTGACCCCTCGTGATGTCACAGTGGGAACTTCCACCTCCCGGCCAGTCTTTTTTGTGTATTTATTTATTTTTATTTATTTCAAGGGTAGCTCCTTGAGACGCATCACCTCGTCACTCTCATCATCTCAAATGGTGCAAAGATGATGGAACGTAAAAATGAATTACCAAACATATAACTACAAGGACACATACACTCACATACCCATGCACATTCCGACAATACGCTACCCTCCTCGCTCTTGTCCGCTCCCAGTCACGCTGAAGGTCCAGCAAGAAGCCGAAAACCAGGGTTTTTTTTTTGTTTTGCAGGAGGCTGTAAACAGAGGGCTAAATACCGCCAATCAACCAGTGTTGTTTTTTTTTCTAAATTTCAGTAATTTCGTGGATAATAAGATATTTTTAGCTTGCAAAATATTTCAGAGAAGTAATGAAATTGTTACTTGATAAATTAATTACGATATAATTACCATTTTTGCCAGAGTAATCCCGTTACATTACTCTACATTACTAGAGAAGTAGTTTGATTACAGCAGTGGATTACTTGGTAATGGATTACTCGCCAACGCTGCTCTCAACAAAGACCCCTCAGTAGGCGGGCGCGACTCGGGCGCCTTGAGGAGCCTCTTCTGTCCGATCAATAATAAATCTTTGCCCCCGAGCGGACGGCGTTAAAAACCAGTCAGACGGACAAACAAGGAAACACCTGTCACACAAACAGCCCTCAGTCAAACGACCTGCTGCACGTGCACGTGCACGTGCACGAGCACGCACACACACACACACACACACGCGCATCCTGCTCCTCGCTGGCTGTCAACAGGCCCGAAGCGACGACAGTTAGAGTCGAGTCTTTGCCGTTCATTAGAATGAACCTGCGTGAAGCAGCCGGGGCCACCTGGAGCGAGCGGCTCCCTCCTCCTCCTCGCAGCACCTCCTCCTGGTCGCAGCGGGCCGCTCGGCCGCGTCCAAGCCGTCTTTGCGGGGGGGGGGAGCCGGGAAAAAAACAAAACGTTGCGTCGCTCCCGGACGTCACTCAATGGCGCGGACAGGAGCTAACGAGGGATGCGGGAGGGCTCGGGGGAGGGGTAACGTGACTCTCCTCCGAGGGAGGCGATTTTTTTTTTCCCCCCCTTCTTCTTTTTCTAAATTTCTCTCTCTTTATTTCTTTATTTTTTTGCTGCCGTCGCCGCATCGCAGTCCAAAAATAACAAAGAACAAAGGCGGATAAATGAGTGAGTTTCTGAGCACAGACTAGTGGGGCTTTGGCAGCGCCGGCCAGGAGGGGAGGGGAGGGTGGGTGGGGGTGGGAGAGGGGAGGGGGGGGGGGTGGTGGTTGGGCGAAAGCGAGCGAGCGAGTGAGCGAGCGGCCCTTCCACACATCTGTCCACACAGCACGGGGCGGGTTCCAGCGACACCCACAGAAACAGGCTTAACCTTCTCTTCCCCCCACCACCTGTTCATTACTATGGGCCCCCCCGCCGAGCCGCCGCCGCCGCCGCCACTCTGCTCCTCTCCTCTCACCCGCTCCCTTGTTCTTCTTCTCTCTCTCTCTCTCTCTCTCTCTCTCTCTCTCTCTCTCTCCCTGTCTGTCGCTCCTCGTTTCCAGTTCTCTCTTTGTTATCCCCTTTTCCTTTTTTTGGGGGGGTATTTTTTTGGTCGTTGAATCCGAAAAATCTCCGTCTCTCTCCCTCTGTTATACGTCGTTTTTCTTTCCATTCAAACGTCTCGGCGGCGGTTGCAGATGCGATATATCTCTCGCTCTCTCTGTGTTTTTTTATTATTCTTCGCCATCGTCAGGCGCGTCGTTCGCCGCGCGAGAGAAGCTAGCGGACGGAGGTGAAGGTGACGCGTTTGATGGATCGCGTGCGAAAGCGCATCAGTCTGCCTACATCTTCAAATCCCCGCGGTGCCTCCTGCCTGCTCCCCGTCCCATTTTTCTTCTTCCCCCCCCACCCCCCCCAAATTCTTTTCCTCTCCACATTGTCGCTAATTTGAACATTCTGGCCTATGGCATCACTCACAGTTGGCCCATTTAAATCCCCTCAGAATCACAATTTGGAGCAAAAGGAACGGCGAGAATTAGCGCGCTGAGGTACGCCAGCGCGTACATTGGAACGTGTGAGATTGGAAAAAAAAGAGAAAAAAGTCTAATCATCAAATCCTGCCTTTTGTTAAAGATTAAAAAAAAAAATTCTGTCTATTCTTTCTTTTGTTTGCGCTGACAAGCGTGTCCAGCCAAGGTGAATCATAAAACCGCTTCGACTTCTGACGGCCTGGCAAGAGCCGCCGCAGGACTTCGTCCTCTCAGTTGTTTGTTGTCATTAAATAAATGAAGGAAATCCAATCAGCCGCAGATTTCAAAAAAAAAAAAAAAAAATCAATCCACTTTTTCCCATACCATAAATAACGCTCCGAACCAAAGAGGAAAAAAAAACGAAATAAATTGCGCCCGTTTTGTGGCGCCGGAGTGAGAACAACTTGGCCGCTGCCGTTTGAGCACGACGCCGCTCTTATTCAAAAAGAGCCAATTGTTATTTTTAAACCGAGCAACGCGGCGGCTCGGCGTGGAAGGAATGAAAAAGACCCGTCATTGAAACGCGGCGACACTATTATTTTTAATGATTCGGAAAAGACGTGCGTGTCCGCGCGCGCGAGTGAGTGAGATGAGCGAAAAAAAGAGTCGATCGGCTGAATCTGTTTTCCAAAAAGCAGAATTAAAGCGTTTTTATTTATTTATCTTTTAATAAATGAGCCCTCTGGATTCTCTCTCGCTTTAAACTCGTGGTTTATAAAAGAACATCTCCTTTCCTGCTTTTTCACTTTTCTGTGCTCGCGTGCGTGCGTGCGCGCGTGCGCCACCTCGTTGACCTTCTCGCCGGCGTTTTTCCGCATAACTCCACATATTTATATTTTTGACTCTTTAATTGGTTTTTTTCTTTCTCCCCGTGCTTGCCTCTGATGATGATAAGCGCGACTCGGTGACAACATCTCAATTTCTCTCCCCAACTGAACGCGCCCCGTTTCAATTATCCTCTGCGTCCCCTCTCCCTCCCTCTCTCTCTCTCTCTCTCTCTCTCTCTCTCTCTCTCTCTCTCCCTCCTTCCCTCCATCCCTCCCCCGACCCTTCCTGCTTCCTTTTTCGCGCCTTCACTTCTCTTGCCTCCAAATAAAATTTCATTTCCCTTAAGCCGGCTGCCTGCGGTATCTGATTGCGTCTCACTCAGTTTATCCATGCATGGCGTTATCGGGGAGACGGGGGCCCTCACTGCTCACTGAGAGGGAAAAAAAGGCTGCAGGCCCCTTATTACATACCAAATATCAGGCACCATATTCAAATCCAAAGTAGCTGCCTGCGGGGAATATGCCTAAACTGGTTCAGCCTGTTAGGAGTCTCGCAAGCTGATAAAAACCCGAGTCCGCGGCGAGTTTGAGATGAGGCACTTTTTTTTCTTCTTCTTCCCTTCCTCCCCCGCTTAAAGTGTTGCAAATTTTTAATTTACGGTCGTGTTTCTGAATTTGCCAGTTTGTTTACCCCCCCCCCCCTTCCTCCACAAACACACACACATACGGATCAGAGTCGGTCTTTGACAGTAATGTGCAATCCGAGGACGTATGTTGTAACTTTATAGTGCCTCCTGTCTTCTTTCCTGTCTTCTTTCCTGCGTGGGTGTGTTTTCCTCTCGTCATGACATCATTTTTAACGCAGAGGAACGATGAACAGTTATAACCCCCGCCCCCATCGAAACCCCCCCCCTCCACAACCCGCCTCCAACCTGCGAGGAGGTAAGAAGTTGGATGCGGCCCCTGGGTGTTCAGCAACGTTTTTGAACAAAGACAATGAGACGACGAAAACAAACGCGGCGTCGTCCTTTTATTACCTCCCTAAAGCTCAGCGTAATATCGGGGCTGTTTAGAAACGAAGCGCCGGAGCGAGCGAGCGTCCCCGGCGGACGCCTCGTCAATATGAGGCACCACGACTTGACAATTTCCCACAGAGGAGAAAACTCCGAGCCTTAGAATAATTACGGAGCGATAAGCACACAACAATAAAGCAGTCAGGGGGCGGCGGAGATAAGATAAGCGCCGCCGCTCGTTTCTTTTTTTTTTTTTTCTGTTTTATTGCGACGGGTTCCCACAGCTCCGGCCGTTCAAAGGTCTCAGATGTCCGTAAACAGCAGCAGCTCCCGCTCGAAGCAGCCGGTCGGTTGAATACGTGTCAGAGATGAGCTTTTCTTTTCTAATTCGGTGCACCCGCACTGGAAGAAATTAGACAGAAATAGACGTCGACGGCGCTTGCTCTTCCTGCTCACCTTGGCACCCGGTCTTCATGTCAGTTTGATGATCCAAATTTCAAAATCGCTGACGGTTTTTTTTTGCCGCCGACCGAAAATATTTGCCTCCAATAACTCCAAATGTTTAGTGAGATCAAACGTAAAATGTTCACTGTCATTGTTTTACCATCAGGTATTTAATGTTTAGCAGAGGTAGAGCGCCTTCTCAAGCTGTGCGCATCGTCGTCAGAGTCTGAACCCGACCGTGGTCGTCAAACAAACACGCGGAAGTTACTGTGGGTCCGACGGCCTTGCCACAGCGGATCGTAGGTTACCTTGCCGTCGCCTCTCTGCGGTCTCCAACCAGCCTGACCTCTGACCCCTGACGTCAACAAGGCACCCCCCCACGCCGCCCTTCGCATCCAGCCGCTCACTGGATATTTCCTCCTTCTCTGTGAACCCACGAGATGTTTGCGCGCGTGAGGTTCGTAGAACAGAGCGTGAGTAAAACGTTCGACCGCGTTCGTCATCAAAACGTCTTCAGTCTTCTTGCATCTGCCAGTGTCTCTCTTTGAAGGCAAACAATTTGATGACAAAGGGCGATGCTGGCCTCGATTCTTTTTCGCATCAAAAATAGGAACATTTAAAAAAAAAAAAAATAGATCTAAAGTCTGAATTGTGACAACAATGGCTGTGTCATTTCTTCCATTGCCAGTGTGTTTCTGTCACGGTCCGCCGGCTTCGGGAAAACATTCCAGTGCCTCGACTGGAGTGGAATGAGCATTTGTGGTTAAGGTAATGAGATAGAAGGGATTAACTATTAGCATATCGTTCCCTAATTGCTCTGAGTGGAGAGCCTGTAAGCATCTCATGAATGAAGGGGTGCTTTTTTTTTTTTTTTTTTTTTTAATTTTCTCTGTGCTCTTTGTCTCCTTTATCATGTCTATGATAGGAGCTCAGATGTGGGCGGGTTTGGCTGCTTGTAAAAAAAAAAAAAAAAAAGAAAGAAAGAAAAAAAAGAAAAGAAACATGACCTGCGATCGCTTTCATATTTGGACTTCAGACAGTGATTTAGCGCCCTGGACTTGTTTACTTGCTCCTCTACGGAGCACTTATCTTTGTGGAGAGGTGACACTCCATAACTGCAGCAGATACGCTGAGAGGCCTCGAACCCTCGAACCCTCAAACCCTTGAACCCTCGAACCCTCCCCCTGAGATAGAGGGCTGCGGCGCTCGCCATAGCCGCAAATTCTTCTTTTTCCGCAAATTTGCGTAGAGCGAGAGCAAAATCCTGGAAATGACTGCTTTTGAAAAGACTTCCTCATATAGTTAAGTTTGTTGGGCTGTTCGAGGGGGTTTCAGTTTTTTTTTTTTTTTTTTAAATCAGAGCTAAAGCACAAAAGTTCTTTTTGGAACGGTTTTGCAGAATTAGCAATTAGCTACGGGTTTGTGCGGACTCGTGAAGTCTTCCTGAACCCCATCATGACAAAACCAGCCGTACTTGACGGTGTTTTTTGAAATCGTCCTTTTGTTCCCCCCCCGTAGCCCTCGTCATATGACATAACTACCCTTTCACCTGTTTAGCCTTTTATACACTTTATTTTTTTTACATTAATTGGTTCACGCACTAGCCGCCGCACTTTACGACGGGGTGCTAACTCTGTTTAAAAAATTACGAAAATGTTTCTGCTGCCTCACAGCACTGAAGTCGCTGTCTGCGTAAACGGGTCGCAGACAGCGCCCTTAATAAAGTGGGCAGTGAGTCATCATTACATTTGCCGGCATTAGCGTAGCATCCCGAACATCCCGGGCCATGTGGAGCTTTTTATTTCCTCCCAAACTAAAACCATTATCTTGGTGGGTGCTGCATCAGCCCCCTACCTCTCCCAGCCCCCCCCCCTCCCCCTCCTCCTCCCCACCTCTCATTTTGGGGCTAATTCAATTTTCCCTCAGACAGACTCCGGCGCGCAGCCGACGCCGTCTCTATTACGACGCGCAGCCAAACATAAGCGTTCATTAATTAGCGGCATCGTTGTCTTTTAATTATGCATGTGGCTTATTAGGCTCCTCACCCGTTCACCCAGAGCCGCTCCCGTCGACGTGGCCGGCCTTCCCGACCCGCGCTCGCCGCTAAACCGGCACCTGCACGCCGCTAGCGAAAGCCGCTATCAGCCACCGCGTTCAGCACCCCCTCGGAGGAGTAGCGGCTGACGGAAATGTGAAGGGAGAGAGGGAGGGAGGGAGGAGGCGGCAAAACGGGCGGCTAAAGGGCTCCGATATGTCAGCAACAGAGAAATTAGCTAACTGCACTCCCGGCTGTGACACAGGCGAGGGAGAAAACAAACCCGCCACCCCTTCCCTCCTCCTCCTCCTCCTCCCCCCTCCTGCCTCCTCCTCCCATCCCTCTCTCCTTAATCCCGCCATCCCGCCTCGACAGGCAGACACATGGAGGAGAGGGGAGAGAGGGAACGGGTAGCGGGAACGTCAGCCGGCGAATTTTTACAGCTCTCCAAAATCATTATTGGCAATTAGCGTTCGTCAGGGAAGACAGCAGCTGCTTGTAATTACAGGTAGCCCCTCATTACTTCCCAGTGTAGGGGGAGAGAGGGGAGGGGAGGGGAGGGGCGGCGGGGGAGGGGAGGAAAACATGTTCCGGAGCCAGTGTTTATATTTATTTATATATTTATATATATATATATATATATATATATATATATATATATATATATTTTTTGCCTGGCCGCGATGTGGAGCGACATAATGTATAGCAGGCTTATAGCGGCGGGCTGGAGGCTTCGGCAGGTGCAGCATGGCTGGGCAGGGGAGGGGGTGGGGGAGGGGGCGGGACTAAACTCACTGTCAAACGGCCGGCATTATCATACAAATGTTGAAGTATTGCTGCAGAGCCGTGCCGCCTCCAAGAGTCATTGATTGTGTGTCCGCGGTTGTTGTGAACACTTTTGCATCGCGTTGGCAATGCGATCGAGTTTGTACACACACACACACACACACACACACACACACACACACACACACACACACACACACGCGCACGCACAAAATCATCCCAGCAACAGTGGCCATTTTCAAAGCTAGCATTTCTAGATGAAAGTACAAAATGATGAAAATTGAAAAAGACGCAGGTGTGAGGCGGCGGCGAGGTCGAGTCGACCCGACTGCTCTGCGCTCTTCCTCGGCTCTCAAATCGAGGAGCCCCGCATGGTACGGGGGAGTGTTTCGGAGGCGGCGCCTTCTTCATACCCCGTTCCAAAGAAATATCTATATATATATATATATATATAAATAAAAAAAGGAGGCTCCTGACCAGAAGGCAGAATGATTTAAGACGAGTCACTCCCGGCAGGAGGAGGCATTTCTACCTTATCAGCGGGTCAAACCTGCACCAGGAGCTCTCAGAAAAGCTGCCAAAAATGTTTTTAATTAAGAGCTGCTGCAGTTTTGAAGCAGCCACCAGGATCTCTGCCGTGCTTAATGGTGCCTGGGTATTAGCGGTACGAACTGCTCATTATGAAAGAATTACGCTATCACCGTCTAACTTTTTTTCTGCCCCATATTTGTATGAATATGAGTGTTTGGGAGCAGCCAGGCAGCGTCGAAATCCGCACCGCTGCGCAGAAGAAATACTTTTCTTTTTTTATTCCATCATCCGGTGGTGCAGCCTCGCGCGATTCCTCATCCCGAAACCCAGAGATGGGAAGTACCGAAGTACAAATACTTTGTCACTGTACTTTTTTAAATGTAGATTTTTCAGGTATCCGTACGGTATTTCTTTTTCTCAGTGACCCAAAGTACTCAGGCTGTGGGGTCACTGTTCAGTTTGTTTTCAACACAGAGGAAAGAAATTAAGTAAATAACATTGGTTATTGTTATTAAAAGACTTTTAAATGAGTTGAATGAGTACTTTTACACTTACTAGAGTGTATGCGTACTTTTATTTTGGTACAGAATGTGAATGCTTTTACTACCTCAGCTAACAGAGGCATACTTGGCACTCTGCAGCTAACAAACGTTAGCGTTAGCGCTCACTTTTAGTTTCCTGCCAAAACAGACGTCGTCCCCTGTATGACATCAGTGTGCGTGTTTTAGCCAGACAATCGACTGCAATGTGTGCACCGCTAGCGGGAGGCTAGACCACAACGAGCAGCTAATTAGCAGCGTCTGAAGGCCCTCTGCCCGCTGCTCCCTGTCTGGACTGGACTGGACCTGCGGCGCTGCCTTAGCCCGGCGCAGCAATCAAACAAATTAACCCCGGGGCCGGAAAACAAGAGGAGGCTGCCGGTGCGGTAACAGCCTCAACTGGTTCCCAGAGCACGGCTGCACCACGCCGAGGTGCAGTTTTCCAACACGGAGGTCGGGTCTGCCGCGCAGAGGGCGCGCTAATAGCGGCCAAGCGTTAGCCTCTTAGCCTCTGCGGAGGGTCTGGCTCGCTCTCACAGGGAAGCCATCGGGGCCTGAGTTTGTGTTGGTTCCCCCCCCCCCCCCCTCCTCCTCCCCTCTGCTATTTTGTCACCAAAAAGTACTGACTGTAGGAGGTGAGGAACGAGTCATTTTAATCTGGCGCACTCCGCCGTGGTGAAGGTAGTGGTGGTGGTGGGGGGGGGGCAGCTGATCCCCGTCGTAAGCCCCCCACGCGTCGCCCCGTCCCCGGCGATCGGCGGCGCGGCAGTCAATAAACGGCGCTCTCTGCCAGCAACATAAAGCCCCGAACCATGTTCCCGCTAATTCATAAAGCGTCGACATCCACAGCCTCTTTCAATGAGCACATATCATGATTGTCTGTTACAAATGGGTGTGTGGGGAGAAGTGTACGGGGGGGGGGAGGGGGGGGGGAGTTTTAAAAAAAAAAAGGAAAAAAATCTCTTTAGACCTCGAGGAGATCTGCAGAGCTTTATTCGCCGCGAGGGTGCTGGTGTTTATTTTCTGCGCGCGTGCACACACACAAATGCACACATGGGCCATGCACACGTGCACGCGCGCACTCACGCACGCACGCGCGCGCGCGCGCACACGCCGGCTCCTGCTCAGTTACAGTAGAACAACCGGCATCCTGGCAGCAGAAGAGCTCACATTTGCAGGGCACCGCTCGTTTCCACTGTAGACCATCCAACGCAAATACAAAGAACAACTGTCACATTCAAACTGGAGCTCGAAATGACTGGCTGGGTTTCGATTCATCTTGTCTGTCCGGGTCCCTGCTTTTCATTCGCTGCCACGAAAAAGTTGGAACTGCGCGGCGGCCCCGCGCGAGAGGGAGAAGATCAAGTGTGTAAGGATTTAACAGATGGAATCGGGACTAAATGAAGCGCTAATGCATGGATGGTATGAATCCACTGTGCATTTTTTTTTAATTGTTTTTTTTTCTGAAGCGGGGGTGCAAGATGGGGATGTTTGCTGTTTGAGATGGAAGTTTCGCTGTCGATGAAATAAACCCACTTATGGTGTGGTGGGGGGGGGGGGGGTGGGGGTGGAAAAATGATGATTGATGGTTTAAATTTACAGATGATTTACAGGAAATGTTGTGATTTTTATTTTATGCATTTCAAAAGAAGAACATTTTAGCCTTGCAAGATACGGTAACAGCGCTACTATTTAGTTTTAGGGTATTTTATTATGCGGAGAGACATCATGAAGCATCAGTTTCATTATTTAGTCATATTTAATTTCCAATTAATGTACTAATTATTTCAGCCTAATAAACACAACTGATAAAACATTATTTGAACGGTACGCTGATGTAGATCAGAGCTGTCCTTTTCTGAGTCCAGTGTGTTCCGAGCGTTACAGAACACACTTGACGTATTGAGGCTTTTTAACACTTGCTGACTAGTTCTAACTTTTGTCCTCTCCCTGCTTGGGGTCCGGGCTGCTTCGCAAAAACAAACCCTGAGACTTGAAGACTCCGAGTCTGTTGCTGTTGCTGCTGCTGCTGCTGCTGCTGCTGCTGCTGCTGCTGCTGTTTATGTTGCCTCTGTGAAATCCAGGCGCTTTGTCCTAGCGACGCTGCCGCTGCCGCATTTTAAACTGTCGAGTCAGATTCCATTTGCCGGCTCCTTCGTCTGCTTTAGCCCGACCGGGGCGAGCTATTGAACAGAGCGTTTGTGTGCGTGTGCACGTGAGTGTGTGTGTGTGTGTGTGTGCGCGCGCGGCTCCCAACCCAGGCTTGTGTTTGTGATCGAGCGGGTGAGAATTTTGTGTATAAATTTGCTGAATTTGTGTGGGCCTGTCTGTGCAAGGAACTGTTTGTGCCTGTGTGTGCCTGTGTGCGTGTGTGTGTGTGTGTGCGTGCGCCGCTCCCAACCCAGAGCCATTATGTAGAGGCAGCATGTATAATATCGGCCTTTTGCGGCGGCGCCGGATAAGTAATGGCCTCAAGACGTCACCTTTATCTGCAGCCGCACTCCTGCAGCCGGGCTTGTGTATTCCCTGCTGCACGCCGCCGCTGCCTTAATACACAGGTGGGTCAGTGTGTGTGTGTGTGTGTGTGGGTGTGCGTGTGTGTGTGGGTGTGCGTGCACGGTTTATTCCACAACATCGCCCCCCCTCCTCCTCCTCCTGTCTGTTTGCTGCACACACACACACACACACACACACACACAAGCGTGGTCATGAGGAAGGCAGATAGAGGCGGCGACTGACACATTCATTTCCTGCACGTCTTGCAAATACGGCCGCCGCCGCCGCCGCCTTTTAAGCGGCTTTAGCAATATATCCCCCAAAGATTCAGACGGCTGGTGCGCGCTGAGCAATGTGATGGGACTATCCCATCACGCCCTGCATATGCAGAAAGGCCTCGGTGGGGGGACCGATAGGAGGAGGAAGAGGAGGGGGAGGGCGATATTTAGACTGAAGCGGTGGAGGTGGAGGGGGGGGGGGGGAGGCTGCAAGGGGAAGGAGGTGAAACAAAGGGAGAGTCAGACGGGGGAGTGAGTGAGCTTTGTGGTGCCGGGGCTCCATGGGAGGTTCTGCCCAATCATTTATAAAAGGTAAATGCTGTCAGGACGCGGGGCGTTTAAAGGCGCCGCGCCGCAGGTGTGATTTATGCTCTCGGCACGAGGCTATAAATCACCCCGGCCTTTGTTTCCACAGGCTGCTGCTGCTGCTGCTGCCGCCGCCACTGCCGCCGCCGCCGCTTCGTCTAAAAGGTGCACAAACACCCAAATGCGCGCACGCAATAAACACAGGGCACGCGGAGGTGCGGCGTTGACAGGAAGTCAAGGCCGGATGGAGAGCGAGCGGAGGGGTGGTCGAGCCGTCCGAGTCTACGCCGAGGCGGCCGGAGACGCAGCAAACGGCTGCTGTTCATTCAGAAGCAGCTCGACTGCGACGCCGTTGCGAAATTCAATGTGTGCGTTTGGTTTCGCTGGCGCAACCAACTCCCTGCGGACCGTGCACTCTGTCCACATTTTGGTCCGGATGCACTTGGAATGTGGTTCTCCTCGGGCCTGACCGGGCAGTTGGGCGGGATTCCCGTCTGAGCGGTGCCACTGCAGGCTTGGGGTTGGCGGTGAGTCGTCACTGTCGCGGTCGCTCACCAGCGTCTTGACCCTGCGATGGTTTCAGACAACAGGTATGTGGAGGAAAACAATAAAAATGTTTTGCCCTCAACTGGTCCAGACCAGATCTGACTAAAGTAAGGATTTTGGCCCGGATTGCCAGGATTGTTAAATGCTGCTGCAGAAGTGTGCGTCTTTGTCGTCGTGTCGGGTCGTTGGAGTTTACGGCCTTCACGGTCGCTGGATCGGCCCCGCGACGTGAGTCAGCAATTTGCCCCCCACCCCCTCCACCAACTGCCGATGAAGTCGACCCCTGAATTCTCCCCGCTTGACGTTACCTATTGTCTCCTGCATTGATGCGGGAGCGCGACAGTCACCCCCTCTGTTGGAAACACACACCGCCGCTGTGTTGCTGCTAATCTCTGCCCCCCCGAGTGACAAACCGGAGCTCGGCCGGCGGAGTTTGAGCACATTGGCGGTATTGATAAGAAGGCGGCGTGGGAGGGAATGGCACTTCGGCAAGGTCACAAGTTTGCCCGTATGACGGTCACATTGTCGGCATTCATCAGCCATTGTGCATGAGGCCCATTGTTCCCCGCACACAGAGCTGCGGGCGAGGTATGAGAGGGCATGGGGCAGCGCGCTCGCCAGCGCTCGGCCGCCCGCAATCTGCTTTTTTTTTTTTTTTTTTTTAGCTTTCCTGTGTCTGCTAGCATCCCGAAAGTCTGTAAATACAAAGTTAAAAAAAAAAACAAGAAAGCCACAGGGGGCAGTGTGGAGCGCAGTAGCCCCCCCCGCCCCTAAAAACGCACACGTCCTGTGAGCTTCTCTCCGAAATAGAGACCTGCTCTGTACATTCTGAACAAATTGAAGCAGCAGAAGCACAGCCTCACCTTTAAGTTATTTTCTTTCTTCCCAGGAGGCAACTCTCTCTCTCTCTCTCTCTCTCTCTCTCTCTCTCTCTCTCTGTGCCGCGTCAAGGCTGCAAAGACTTGATAAATACAACAACATTCCTGCCATGACACTGGGACTTGTTGACGGTAGACGCGCACTCTCGAGGCCGCCGCGCAAAGCTGCAGGAGTCCGGCGCAGACGGCTCGAAAGCATCAAAGCGAGCGAGCGAGTGAGTTAAAAAAAAAAAGTCATGTTAAAAAAAAAAAAAAAAAAAATACAGAACGTCTCAAATCTAATTGATATCATCGTCGGCTCCTCCGAGACGCCTCGACATTCCTTCGGCGGAGACGGATTAGCGGAGAGGCGTCGCCGTAGCCGCGGGACGATGGATCCTGCGATGCGTCAGTGGAGAAATCTGCATCTCTCGCCCCGACTTGTTCACAATGACAGTCTGGGGACGTTTTGTCATGGCTTTGTTACATGTATGTTGCATTTTAGGAAACATTGCAAGTGACGACGCCGAGTGGATTTAGTGGAGAGGCTGATTGTAAACATTGCGAGGTCATTGTGAACCTCATGCCTCAACCTCAACCTCGTGCGATTGCCATACGTTTTTAGGCCTAATGGCTCTGTGTGGTGTTGTTGGTCTCAGGCAGATCAGATCAGACAGATTTCCCCCCAATGCGGTTTGGTTGGTAGGTAATGTTAATTGTTTATCTAGATTTGTTTACTAAATGTATATATAGATAAAGACATACAGTAGATAGATATAGATAGATAGACAGACAGACAGACAGATAGATACACACACATATACATTATCTCTACGTTTGTATACATGCATACACATATGTGTGTGTGTGTGTGTGTTAGCAAATATTTCCTCCAGGCATGTAAATATAACAGTTGCTTTATTAAGGGGCTGGAGCTAATAAGTTCATACGTTCATGTTCACATAACAAATATAATGAAATGTTCAATTCAAAATCTTCTGTTTTACGTCAGTATTTCATGTATATGGATGAAGATGCTCATCCTTCAGTTGGTCCTCCAGTTTCCCCCAGTGGATCCTGTCTGTTCATGTAACAGAGTGCAAGTCCCAATTCTAACTAAAGTGGACCAATAATCTGATCTTCAGCCTCGTTCCGACTGAAAGTCACCCCTTGGCTCCACCCGCTCCATCCTCACAGCTCATCTCCGAGGAAGCGACTCCACTGTGACATATAATAATAATAATAACAACAAGAAGCCCCTTCGCCTGCACTGCACTGCCGGCGAGAAAACCCGACTGCGTCTCCAGAGCGGCCGGTCAACAAGCCTCTCTCTCCCCCTCGCACATAATACAAGCGGGTGAATCAGCTCGGAGAAGGCCTTCTGTCTCTCTGGCGGCCTGTGCCACGGGGAAGGGAAGGGAAGGGAAGGTGGGGGTGGGGGTGGTGGTGGTGGTGGAGGAAAATGGAGCTGTAACAGGCAGCGAGACACGTACAAGCTGACCCGAATGGCTGCTGCTATTCTGATTTCCCCCAGGAGCTCCTCTCTGGCCTGTGCCGCTGTTTTAGATTCCAGAGGGAGGCCATTAATGCTCAGCCTGTCGACCTGATCCATATGTATGGCTGCTGCTGCTGCTGCTGCTGCTCCGCTCCGCTCTGCTCGGCTCACCTCCTCGCCTACCTGACGGTCTCGAGGCCCCGCCTGCTGGAGCCCAAATTGGTTTCCTGGCGCCACCCAGACAGAGCCTAGATCAGCCGACACGGCTGACACAAAAGCACAAGCGGGACTATTTTCTCTCCGCTTGGCTCTGCTCCTTTTTTTTTTTTTTCTGTGATGACGATTATTCAGTCCCCGCATCTGGACGTCCTGATTGGCTCCAACGGGTCGCAGCCCTTCAATTCCGGGAGCTCCCCGTGATGACTTACGACCAAGGCGAAGCCACGTCCCCGTCCTGCAGCCAAAACCAGACATACCGGCGCTTATCGTTCAAAAGGCGTCCCGTCTTTTTTGCGCCGTGTTTCCACTTAACTTTCCCTCTTTTTCCCCGATTTTGTCTCGTCCTTCCTTCCTTCCACTTCCTCCCTATGACTGGGGTGCGATTTGTCACCCGTGATGGGTTTTGGCCTGATATCCCCCCTTGAATGATTACATGCACTTATTCCGCCATGATTTTTTCCAATTGGCCAGCTGCACTGAGCCCCAAACAATGTCTAGACAGTCTAATTAACAAATCATCGGCGAGGCACTATTATCCCACTTTGGTGACAGAAAAGAGAAGAGAAAAAAAAATCATAGTAAAAAAGAAGAAGGAGAGGAAGTAGGCGAAGGGTGGTTTCGTCGTTGTGTCGTGTGATATTTATTTCGCCGCCTGTTCAATAATCCATCTTTAACGTCTCTCTCGCCCCCCCTCCCATCATACATTCACCGCGCGCTGCCTTTTTTTTATTGATTCGCAGGTTAAAAATACTGCGTGAGGAATGTCCGGCCCCCTCGCCTCACATCAATTTTAAAACAGGCTTCAGGCGGAGAGAAAAGGGTCTCTTTGTCTCCCGCCGTACGAGGAGCCGCTTCGGTCGGCGCGTTAATATTAAAAATTCATAGCCGCTAGAAAATAAAGTGGATGTGGACGGGCGGCGTCCAGATATAGCGTATCTGCGCTGTCCAAGACGTCCTCCGGAAAACAGATAGCGAGGCTGGACGGTATCACAGTACATCCCGTCACATTAAGGGGACGGAGCCTCGGCAGGATTAGAGAGGCAGAGCCGGTCGATACGCCGCCGCCGCCGCCGCCGCCAGAATGAGCCCAGACATTTGTTATCGCCACTTTGTGGTCAGTCGCATATGGAAGCTCCGAAGCTCTGCTCGTCACTGTGAATATAAAAGCAGCCCCGGTCGGTTATAGACTGAAATGAATCCAGACTGTGATGCATTGGCGTCACTCTTTTTTTTTTTTTTTTTTTTTGAGTAATTAGCCTCTAAGAGGGAAAGGCAAATTGAGGTGCCAAAACTCATCTTTGTGATGTCATTACTAGGTTAGAGGAAGAGGCTTTTATTTTGAAGAAAACTTTCTAAAAATCCCTTCGATCTTTCAGTTCACCGCGCACAGACGGGCCTCACATGTGAAGGGAATGTAAAAAGCGACGGTCCCTGATTAATAACAAAAAAATGTGTTGCTGAATTTTTTTATTTTTTTTTTCTCCTCATCGACTGATTCCTGCAACATGAAGTGGCTCGCGTCCTCCCAAAACTGCTTGGACGGGGGAAGTTCTCTTTTTAATCAGCAAGTGTTGGGAAAAAGAAAAAAAAAAATCTCTGCACTCATCAAATCTCGCTGTGCAGAACATTCTGTCAAAGAACGTTTTGTTCCAGAGACACCCGTTTGAAATTTGAAGGCTGGAGGTGGAAGCAGATGTGATCGTTTTTTAATTAAATCATACAAAATCATGATAAAATGTTGTTATTTGAGGAAGTGTCACGAGAGGACATTAAACCTCGAGTGTTTACCTCCATGAGCCATGCTTTTGTTTAGAAATACATTCTTGATTTTGATTCACTTCATTAAGTCGATTTTTTACATTATTATTTCCCCAACACTGTTATTATACAGTCTTTATGACATACTGTGTGCATTTATCAGATTTATTGTGATTACCATAATTGCCATGAATATAAAACAATTAGATTAGGACGAGCCTCGTGCCAAGGGGGTGGGGGGTGGGGGGGTAAGGCTCGGTGATTGGCGGAGAAAACCATCAAAGAACAGTTTGCGCATCACTTGTTGTTGGCGAGGGGTGTAAATCCTAATGTTGGCAGTCTGCAGACAGGCGACACTCTGGGAATTTTTTTTTTTTTTTTTTTTTTAGTTTTAGATGTGTGATTTTTTTTTTTTTGTCCCTCAAAAATCTATTTAAAAAAAAAACAAAACGCTCCTCTCGTATCCGTCGTCTGTGTTGGTGCACTTATTTGAATTTAAATGAAAAATAAAAAGTTGAACGCGAGACGGAGCAAGTTCGGAAAACGCTGCCGCTCGCTCAGGCCGGCGATACGAATCAGCCTCGGGATTTAATTTGTGCAATTTGTGACGAGCTCACGCACCGACCGGCATCGCCTCCTCTTTGTTCCTCGCCCGCCTTCAACAAACCGCCGCTTCCCCTCTTCGGCGCGACGTTTAAACTTTTTGTCGCTGCCTCTTTGACGACGTCGATGCCATTTTCCACCTCGCCGCACAGCGATTTAATTATTGCTGCGTGTTCGCTCGTTGTTTCCACCCGGAGCGGGAAGGTTAGAAACTATTCCTATCTGACAAATCAACTCAAATCTGAATTTGAGCGTGCTGCACACCCGTTTGCTCGCATGTGCGCAGAGTTACGATCCCTGAAGCGGTGGCTTTTGAGACGCACACACACACACACACACACACACACACACACACACACACACACACACACACACACACACACACACACACACGCACGCGCGCGCAACAATATCATCCCTGGTTAAAAAACAAGGGGATTTATCAGGGATGTCTGCTCGGCTGGGGCTCAGGGAGGCTGAATTACACCCCCAGTGTCTGGAAATAGATGGGGCCAGATATAATGGTGATGGCCCCTGGGTGGTTCTCCTGTGAGGGGGAAAGAGGAGATTAGAGTGGAGGTGTGAGCTCACAGTAAGATTACATTTTCCCTCTTTCTAATGGAGAAGTGCGTCTCTCTTTTTTTTTTTTCCTTCCCTCTCCCTCCGTCTCACTCCCACTGCTCCGCTTGTGTTTCGCAGTGTTCCGTCTCTCCGTGCCCCTCCGCATGCACACTGGCGTGCACGCACGCTCCTCTCCGCTGCCGCCGCCGCCGCCGCCGTCGTCTCTCTCTCCATCTCTCCTCTCTCCCTCCATCGCCCTCTCTCCCGCCGTCCTCCCTCGCTTGATCCTTACACCTACGTGCTACAGATGGTTTCATTTTATAAGAGATAAAACCACATTTGGTGGAACTGATTAAACAGAGGGAACAACATCCCCATCTGCCATTTATTCCAATCTGAAATTGCTTGGGCAGATGCTGACATCTTTGGAGATGATTGATTCACCCCGTCTGGCCAGAAGAGAGGAAGAGAGGAAGAGAGGAAGAGAGGAGTGGGATCCTCCCAGGGGCTGCAGCTTCCTGCTGCCCTGCAGGGACAAAGCCCCTCTCCTCCCCCACCCATCCATCCATCCATCCATCCATCCATCCCCCGATGCCCTCCGTGCCTCGTCCCCAGCAAGCTGCTGCAATCAGTGCAGGCCCTGATTGGACCCGAGCAGGTGAGTGCGACACACTTTAATCACCAGGCCCGAACATGCCAGACCCCCTTAGTGTGTGTGTGTGTGTGTGTGTGTGTGTGTGTGTGTGTGTGTGTGTGTGTGTGTGTGTGTGTGTGTGTGTGGGGCGGCAGTGAGACAGGAGCAGGTGCACGAGGCTCACTATATTTTCTTACTCGGGAGTTTGATCGAACTCGTACTTATCAATTTGAAGATCCGATGATATGCAAAATTCACTTTTCTCACAACTGCATTTGTCTCCCCAGTAAATGTTGAGGAAACTCCAACTTTTCCCAGTGTAAGCCCTTTGTGATGTCACAAATGGCTCCAATACCTTGGCCAGGCCGGTGACAACAAACCATATATTGGTCTCTACCTCTGTTTTTCCTTCCTGCTAAACATTCAAAGGGTTCGACAGAGATTTAGTTTGAACAGGGAACTAAAACCCTGATTTTCTTTTTTTTTCTTTTTTTTGCTGGAGGTTCCAAACAGAGGGCTAAATCTCCCTTTTTCCTTGACTGTGCAAGGCCAGAGCCCCCGGATGAGACACACAGACCTACAAATGGGACATATAATGTGAGACCTTTAACACCACACACAATGCCTCAGAGTCAGACGACCTTTGACCTGAGCAGCCATGTAAAAAATCCATCCGTGGCGCGACGACACGCCGGCAGCGGCAGTGTTTACATCCTCGCGTGTAGGAGGCACCATGTTAAACAAATTGTTTGGCTGTCTGCTCAGCTGGAGATCCAGATTTAGATTAGATTGGTAGATGTTTGATCTCCACCGGTGGGCGGCAACCAGAGGGAAGAAGACGCCGGGTTTGTGACGATGCCCAAACAGGATGTAGGTAATGGAGAGAATTTTGCTTTTGCACAAATGAAGACAAAATGACTGCGCTGAACGAACGTCTTGGATGGAAGACGCGAACGTCTTGGGTGTTGGAGAATCAAATTTCAGCTGCTGAGTCAAATAGTGGCGTTTCTTTGAGGCCCCGCCCGGCTCCTCGGTGATTAAACATTCCGCTCAGCCTCCATCCAATCAGCGTTTATGGTGTCCTGCGCCCCGGAATTACTCGCCTCTCCACTAAATCCACTCGGCGGCGTCACTTGTAAACACTCGAGCATTTCGAGATGGGGGCGGGGGTGGGTGGTGGGGTGGGGGGGGGGCTCTTCCCGCAGAAAAGTGCCATCAGCGGCGGCGACTCGTGCACGTACGCGCGTCCGCACGCTCGCTCTCATAAAAACTGCTGAGCTGGTGCTCTTGAATGCAATCAGGAGTCGGTCTCAGCTCATATACTTGTTTGATGATAAGCGAAGGTGGAGGGAGAGTGATGGAGCTCTCAGAGGGGGCCGACCGCCGGCCGTAATTTCTCCCGGGGAGCGGGTGTGAATCATGGGGGGGTGGGGGGGTGGGGGTGGGGGGTGGGGATCATTAGGGTGGGGGTGGGCTGATGGAAAGGCGAGACTTGCTGCGCTGCCGTCAGACAGCAGCGCAGCCCCGACCCCTCCGTCCTTCTCCTCTGGTCCTCGCCGTGATTCCACCGCGTCGCCCCCACTTCGGAGGCCTCGTCCGCTCTTGTGAGCTCCTCGAAAATGCACATTTCCCAATGAATGGATTCCCAATTCTGGATGCGAGGGCTCCTCGCTCTGCCTTCCCCCTCGTCCTCCCTCTCCACCGCCTCGGGCCGCCCGTCCCACCTCTTCTCCTCCACCGCCACCGCCACCGCCACCGCCGCCGCTGCCGCCTCCCGACGCCGTCGTGATGGGATTCTGTTAAAAAAAAATTTTTTTTTTTTTTAAATAAAATAAAATAATAATTGCTCACCCCAGGAAATGAGCCGCGGCCCAAAGTGTCAGTGGTGCGAAGTCAATTGTTCTCCCGGCTGCCATTTTTTCGCGTGTCCGCCGAACGTGACGCCGCTCCCTCTGAAAACACAGCCTGCCCCCCCCCCTCCCCCCTCCCCCAGAAGGCCCCCGCCCGTCCCCCTCGACTTGCCTGCCCTACTTCTCCCAGCGCAATAATCCATTAGCGGCAAACATCCGCGCCTTTTCAAGAGTTTCCCAGCTCCCCGAGGCTTTGACTTTGCACAGGCAGAGGTTAGAGGAAAACAACCTGAAAGCAGCCTTATCTCCCCACGCACAAATGTTTGTTAAGGCCCCCCCCCCCTCCCCAAACGCCCCACCCACCACCACCACCACCACCACCCCCATTAAGTCTCCACCGTGAATTTGCATATTAATTGCATTTTGGCGCCACTTTCCCTCCTTTAAGGCTGCTGCTGTTTATGGTCGCCTCATTTCTTCTTGGGAGGAGGAGAGGCGCCGACGTCCGCGGGGAGCTCACCTGCGACGGAGGACAAGAATTGAATCGGGGTGGGAGGTGGGTTGGTCGGGTGGGTGGATGGGTGGTTTGGGGGGTGGGGGGGAGCGGAATTGCTTTAACTTGGTGCGTAATCGAAATTGCGCCCCCGCACACCTTGACTCGAGGACCTGGAGGTCACGCGTCCCCTGTGGGTGAGCACGTGCGCTGCAGCTCCCCGTTCGAGTCGAGCGCAGGAAGCAGCCGCAAAAAAAAACAAAAACGGTGATGATAATGGTGGTTAAAAAAAAAACAACAACAAAAAAAAACCCAGCAGAGACTCAGGTGGAAGCGATTTTAAAGCTCTCTGGCTCCCCCAACGCCTCTCAACCGCTTGGCCGATTTTTCCTTCTTCTCCCCCCCCCGCCGCCCCCCCCCTCCTCCCTCTCTTTTCCGCGAATTGTGTTTGCTCGTCAGCGGCGCGGTTTGGCAGCTTCCTGCACGGGTGTTTGAAGAGATGTGAAAGTTTTAATGACTGGATTGAGAAGGGGGATAAAGACACAGCTGGAGATTCTGCAATGCAGTGGCTATTCTTATATAGCGGAGGTGCGCTCAAGCTGTCTCGTTCCAGGGGGGAAAAAAAACAACAACCAACCCCCCCCCCCCAAAAAAAAAAAGCGTCATTGCGGTTCCATCCGTACTTTCGACTAGCAGGTGATTGAGCGCTCTCTCATCCCTATCTGCAAAACAATGTGACCATATGGGCCTTATTTGAGTGTGATGCACCGAACGGCGCTCTATGAGTGTGATATCACATTATGCAGAGTGGGCTTATTTATTATTTTCAAGATAATACTTTCCATTTCACAGATTATGACTCACATTTTAGCCCCCCCACTCCGCACCCCCCCCGCCATCCCTCCCCCTCCCGCCCGAGGCTGCTTTCGGTGATAGCGCAGCGTTCGCTGCAACGTACCAGACTGTAACGGAGGTCGTCATTATTCTCAGATCTTTATCCGCCGCTCGCAACGATGTTTATGACCGCGTCCGCGTCCCCGGACGAAGCCGTCACACGTTGGTCGGCCCCGCAGCCGAATTCCGTCGCAGGAGGTTTGGGTTTGTTTTTTTTGTTTTTTTCACCGTATGTTCTAACGACCCTTCGGGAGTGACTCACTTCCGGCGGCATCGATTTCCTTTGTGCTGGCGGATTGATCGGCGGCCTGCTGGGGATCAATACGAAACAGAAAACGCGCTTCGAAATTGAGCATCGTGAAAAAAAAAATATCCGGCTGCTTCCGCATTAAGCGCACGTCGATGGACGATGCCACTGGAAGTTCCGTCTGCGTTTTTGTTTCAAATCTCAGGAATGCCGCCTGCCCACCGACGCCCCCCCCCCCAGTTTATCCACCCCAGTGTGAATAACGACCCCAGCAGAATCTGCCCTCTCCCCTTCACCCACTGGGCCGCAACCCCCCCCCAGCCCCCTCCATCTAACCTCCCCCCAGCCCCCCCAAGGCGACTGCACAATTGCACACTAGTGCACGGCCCCCGCGCATGTTCGGCCCCTCCCGCTCGCACGAGGCCATTAGCCGCGGCACGCTCCTCTTAACATGATTGTCTGCCGCTCGTCTCGTCCGTGGCGGGGACTACCCCCCCCCAAACCCGCCAGATCCCCCCCCAGCGCCGCCGCGTGCACCATACAAAAACAACAACAACAAAGAATGGCACTGGGATCTGCCGCTGCTGCGCCTCGTGCGAAAGGAAAGATTCCCCGCAAGAGCCGCCGCTCCTGCTCGTCTTGTCTTGGACTTTTTTTGCATGTGTGTGTGTGTGAGTGTGTGTGTGTGTGTGTGTGTGTATAATGCGTTCTTAGCGCTTCGCTAGGCCACGCGATGGGACACATAGGACTGCTCTCCCGCAGATGCAATTAGGCTAAATGGGATTATGCCTATCACATTTCAGACAGGCCAGCCCTGTGGCCACCTGGGGGAAAGAGTGATGGGTGGACGGGGGGGAGGAGGAGGAGGAGAGGGTGGGGGTGATAGAGAGGGATGCGAAGAGGGAGGGGAGGGGCGGCTGATGCGGCGGTCTCTCCAGACAGCATCCCAGGGTCTTGGGGTTTTTTTCTTCTTCTGATTTGTCCGACTTCTGCCCCGACGCGGTGAGAATGGATCAGCGGCTGCTGAAACGATCGAAGCGGCTCCGTATCAGCTAATCCAACAGCCCGGATATAATGGCAATGTACGTCTTCTTTGGTGTAGCGCCCCTCCTGCCCCCCCCCCCCCCCACCCCCACCCCCGACCCACCCAATGCTCTGGTATGGGGCTAAATGTCAGCGTCAACAAAGGAAGTGGGTGGTGGGTGGTGGTGGGTGGGGGGAGGCTGACATTTTCACACCGGGCGATCCCGCCCGTCGAGTCTCTCTAAAGTGGCGCCGCTCGATTGAACTGCGCGGTCACAGGGCAAAGGGCGGCGACGCGGACGGAGATGTGGAGCGATACGCTTCAGAAGCTCCGTCCTCGGCTCAGCCGCTGCTCCGTGTCTGTCTGTTTTTGTCAGTGAGGAAAGTATTTTTTTATTTTATTTACTTCTCGTCTTATATCAAGGGATACGGTTGGTCCCATTTGGGACAAAGTGCGATAGTGTTTACATAGATTAGCTTTTTCAGTTGAACTAATTTAGCATTAGAAGATGAGAATATTTTTGGGGTAGTTAGCTAGTTAGCTTATAACAAGTTTTATGGATAGGACTTTTCATGGAGCGTTTTATTTTTGTGATCTCTTTTTTGTGTGTGTTTTTAAAGAATCTGATGGGATGGTTTCCTCACGAATTGAAATTTCACTACCAGCTTCTGGTGACGTGGTCGAAACCCAACGATACCCCGCAAAGTTATAGGAGAGTCCAACAAACAAACAAGCAAGCAAACCCCACAACATGTCAACATATTGCTTGGTGAAAAGCTATTTTGGCTGAATAGGTGGCGTAAGTGGTGTTTGGGTAAATATATGGCGATATATTAATGATATATATTAATAATATAGTAATATTAATTGGGTAAATATGCCATTTTGTTGACTGTATCTTTATCGATTAGAAGGCACTACTGCCAGCCTCCATTCCTCCAGCTCTCTCTCTCTCTCTCTCTCCCCCTCTCTCGCATTAATCAAGCGGGGCTAAGTTGGCGGTTCCCAGCGCACCTCTCCGTTCCCACTGGTGCCAGCTGTGTTTGGGACGGCCGACTGTTGCCCCTCCTCACACACCCTCATTGTTACTGCGGCCTTGTAAACGCCGCGCTCGCTCCAGCTGATCAAATCCAGGGCCGCGTGAACTCCAAGGTGCTGGTTGCACAGATGCATGCGTGCGGGGGGGCGCAGCGGGCTCGCACTGACCTGCAAGAAAATTAAAACAGACTTTCCGAACCACAACCGTTTCCCTTTTTCCCATCTCACGATTCACTGAGTCTCGTGCGTTCAATCCACTCACGACCCTCGCTGTATCGTCCTCCTGCCGATGGCAAGGCGTGCCTTACAAAGTGGCCAACGTGCGTAGTGGCGCCTGCATTTGTCACAGCCTGTGAGTAACTGTCTGGGCTGCGGCCGGACACCTTACTAATGAAGAGAAATTAAACGTTTGCAGTAGACCACTGAGAGGGAGTGCAATTTGCTCCCCGAACACAGGGTGGGTGTGGGGGGGAGGGGGAGGGGGAACTGAGACCGAGAGTAGTGGGGGGTGGGGGGGGGGGGGGGGTTGTGAACTGGAGAGCTGTGATAGGATATGGCCCATTAATTATTGAATTTGCTGACGTTATGACAAATAGGGGGATGGCGGGGTGGGTGACTCGTACCAGACCAGCCGGACACAGAGAGAGAGAGACAGAGAGGGAGAGAGAGAGAAAGAGAGAGAGAGAGAGAGAGCGAGAGAGAGAATCTGTGCGTTTTACTGAGAGATTCTAACACGGCTCCGCATCAAATCCTCCTGGTCCGTCCGCGCTGAGCGGAGGTAAATAAAGCCGATTCGGTCAAATACGCCAACGGAGGAACAAGAAGGGGGGGGGGGGTGTTGGGCGGTGTGGCTGTGTGTTTGCTACACCGGCTTCCTGTTCCCGCTGACGGCTGTTAGCAAGCAGCAGTAGCAGCAGCAGTAGCAGCAGCAGTGCCAGAATCTGCAGTAGTGACGTGCAGTACCCCTGATATCCACTAGAGATTTCACTATCTCGATTCCAATGCCAATACTGATACTTCAAAAAAACCCAAAAAGATTCATGTATTAGAACAGTGGTCTTCAGCCCCAGGGCTGTGGACCAGTACCGGTCATTTGGTGTCGGGCCGCACAGAAAGAATAATTAACTTCCGTTAAATAATTTATGTTTTATTTATTTATTATCTGAGTCTGAACAATTTTATTTTGAAAAATCAATGGATTCTCGCCATTACATTACATCCATCTATGGCTCAACTCTTGACGCGTGTCAAGGCGCTTGTCTCGGTCATGCGATACTTTACCACTAGATTAAACCCACAAGCCAGCTAGCTAGCTAGCAACATGAGTGAAAACAAGCGTCTTTGCGAAGATTAAAATACCAGGAGTCCTAATACAGATTTCATCTCGACAGAAAAAAGGTTGGGGGCTGCTGTATTAGAAGACAGGAAATGGGTGTTTCAAATTATCGCCACACAATGTCACTTCTTTGGTATTCTGCAAACCTCCAAGCTGTATTCATGCCACCAACAGTCAGCCGTGAGTCATTTTGCACCGCCGTCCAGCGTGCCTTTGTGTTTCTTCCCTCCCCTGTCCCTTCCTCATGGCGGTGGTTTCGCCGTAAGCAGTCAGTCGCTGATGCATCGTTTCCTTTTGTTCGTCTTTTTTTCCTTTTTTTTTTTTGCACGACTGTATCCAGCCTTTAAATGGGTCCTGACAAAAAAAAAAAAAAAACCCGCCGAGGAAGTGAATCATCTCGCATCCACCCTGGAGACAAATTGGCCCCCTTTCGGTGTGTCAAAAAATAAACCCGGCTGCATCTGTTCACCCTTTTAATAACGACGATGCATCACCTGGGTGCAAAAAAAAGAGAAGAAAAAAGATTCAAAAAATAAATATTCTCATTTTTATCCCCTCCTTGAGTGTGTTGGAAAAAATGACTAAATGTGAGTAATTGGAACGATTAGACGACTTCGAACTGGGGTGGGCAAACTTGTTGGCTGGTGGGCTGCACTTGGGTTCTGTAATTTGACAGAGGGACCGGAGCAGGAGCAGATGGATGGAGGGTTCTGGTGACCCACCTCATAGGAGGAGAAAATATATCATGGGATTTGAAGAAAACATGTGCTTTAATGTCAATTGAAAATGAACAATAGTGTCTTATTTGACAAAATGTGTCTTTGAAGCCTCACGGTGTTTAGCTCTTTATCGAAATGACTCTAAAAAACACTGAAATAATGGATGAAATACAGCCATTTTATGACTTAGCGACTATTCAACGTTATTTCTTCAAGTTCGGCGGGCCGGATTAGAACGCTTAACGGGCCGAATATGGCCCCCGGGCCGTAGTTTGCCCACGGCTGACTTAGAACAACATACTGAGTAACAGCGCCTCCTTTTTTTTTTTTTTTCGTTTCTTTTAGAGTGAACCGGACGGAGCAGAATGGCGCCATTTATGAGTCAAATGTGGCGAGGAGTCACGGAGGGCTCGGCGGCTCTGTTTGTCTCCTGGGTCGTCTCGGAACAGAGCCACTGCCCCGTGAGGTGGGTGGGTGGGGGGGGGGTTCGAGCGAGGTGTGTATGTTTGTGTGTGCCTGCGTGTGTTGGGGGTCTCCGGGCCTTGTTTCTTTGCTAGCTACACCGCCGCCGCTAATGGCCGTCCCTGTAGATACAGCCTGCCGCCAGCTGCTGCTGCTCCGGCCCCCGCTAGAAAAGAGGCAGGCAATTAGACCTTGCACTTAAAACAAGGTGAGTCAGGACCTTTTAATGGTGCACTATTTCTGCGCTCCGGCACATGTGGCCGCTTAGATTTTTTTTTTTTTCTTTTTTTTTTTTTTTGCTGCGCGGGGAGAACTCTGGCTACTGAGCCGTGTAGGTTAGCACGCCCACGGATCTGAGGTGAGGCGGTGGGCGGCTCGTCGCTAACGATGAGGAATTGTTCTGCAGAAACTTCTGCGAGACTGCGTGTGATTTCTGCCAACCGCGCCACACCGGCCTGTTTGTGAAGGCTGTTCCTTCTGTTGTTCTTGTTTTGCGGGGGAGGGGCAAGGCAAAGGGACCTTTTTGCCGCGCAGCGAGCTCGCAGAGATTTTTAGGTCCGACGTCTCGCTCGGGAGGTTTGATCCGATTCCGTTTGAAGGAACCAAGCAGTGTCCTTTTGAGCTTTTGACACAAGCTGCTATTCAAGAGCCAGAGAAGAAGAAGGAGGGGGAGGCGGAGGAGATGGAAGAGCAGGAGGAGAAGAAGAAGTGAAAGAAGAAGAAAAAGAGGGAAAGGTGTTTCCATCTGACTCCTCCCTGGTTTTAGCAAGGAGCGAGTTGACTCAAGTGCAGTCGTATCGTGAACGCCACCCATTTACAAATGTCTTCTGCTTGCTAAGCACCTCAGTTTGTCTGTGCAATACACTTGGAAACATTCTGAGACCTGAGACCTTGATGGACTCCAGAGGCCTGCCCGTGTCTGAGCTGCTGCATCGGCATCTCTCCTTGGACTCCCTCCCTCCGCCCCGTCGACCTTCAACCCACACCGTCGAGGGTTTTTTTTTTTTAGCCACGCCCGCTTTTCCTTCTGGCCGCGTCGCCCTGTTTGTCGCCAGGAAAGGAAACAAACCGTTGGCGCGGGCGAGTCGAGGCTAAAATAAACAGGCTAATATCCCTGCAATTTTCTCGCTGCGTCTGAGGAAAAACAAGATCCTCGTCTGTATTCAATTTCCTCTTTTCTTGTTTGAACAGGGCTGCTCTCACAGAAGAGTGCCTGAGCAAAAAAAAAAAAAATATATATATATACATATACATATACATATATTTATATATCTGTTTTTAAACTGCAGATTTGTTGCAGAGAAGCAGACCCTGAGTGAGGAGGAAGTGTTTGCTCGCTAAATCCGACCGTGCGCCTCGTCTGGTCTGGTCTGGTCTCGATCGCCGTCGTCGCTCCGGTTTGGTTCCTCGAGACCAGGCTGGAGAGTCTCCTCCAGTCACAGTCGTCCATACGCTGCGACAGACGTTAAAGGCCGTCGGACTTGGACTCCGGTCGGCTCAAACAGTCGGGCGGCCATCTGAAATCGCCGGGGCTGCGCACCCGGTGATGAACGACGGCGTTCAGCGCGGCCAATCTGATGGATGATCTTGGCTGCGCCGCCTCCCCCGTCTCTGTTCTGCATTCCCCGCCCCCCCTCCCCCGACCAGGTGCCGATATGTAAAACAGACCCAACAGTGCAGCAACAGTCACCTGCTGTATTTCGACAACTACAAAAAACTCTCATATACGACTTGATATTGTTTTACTCTTTAAAATATGCGACATTTCCGAACAAACTGCTTCCTGTTTGCGCAGGTGGGGTCGAAAAAACCTTCGATGCTCAGGTGCCCGGGCGTCTGCGTCCGCGCAACGCGTGCGAGCTATCTGTCTTTTGTTCTGCCGCCGATAAAGAGCCTCCGCCGGCTCGCCGAGCAAACACATAAATATGCATTAATCCGTTCCGGTCGAGCGGAATCTGAAGAACCGTCGAGCGTCAAAATGTAAAAGGTCACGCTTTGCCTGCCGCCGGAGGAGAGAGAGAGAGAGAGAGAGAGAGAGAGAGAGAGAGAGAGAGAGAGAGAAATCCCGGAGACGGTGGGTTTTGGGGGCGGCCATTTGAATAAAGTATGCAAGGATTTACAAGCAGTAACCTTCAGGGGGCGCCCCCCCCCCCCCCCCCCCCCGCCCCCGACCTCCCGCCCTTCCCCCTCGTCGTCGGGGGAGGGGTAGCTATCGTGAGGAACGGCTTCTTCTGTTTCCGAATGAGGAGTGGCAGCGGAGGAGGAGATGTCGCCGCTGATCGTGACGAAGAGATGGAACTGCGTGTAGGAACCAGCGAAGAGCAGCTCACCTTTGAGAATGCCGAACGACTGGTCCACCTCCTGGACCTCCTCCACCCCCCCAGACCTCCTTCTCCACCATCAAGACCTCCTCCACCCCCCACCAGACCTCCTTCTCCACCCTCAAGACCTCCTACAGCCCCCCAGACCTCCCCCTATTCCCCTCGGACCTCCTCCACCCCCCAGACTTCCTCCATCGCCCCCGTACTTCCTCCACCTCTCGGAAAAGAGCCGCAACAGCAGGTGACAGGTGGAGGTCACTGCGGTGACCTTGAACAGCCATGATTTGGGCTCATTTTTTGAGAGCAGGCTTGGTAACCAGACCCGAGCATAAAAAAACAAAAAAAACAGGAAACAAACAAACCAAAAAAAAACAAAAAACGCTGGTGTCCACAAACCCCCATGGCAGCAGATGCCACATGGCGGCGGCGGCGGCGGCAAGGAGGCGTTGGCGAGCGGCAGGCGGGTCGCCGCAGCTCGTGTCCGTGTCAGACACAGAGGAGGCTCTCGCAGCAGGCAGTCCTCTCCTGTCCCGCCTTACCAGGAGGCAGGGTGGAAGGGCTGGGCCTCCGGTTGTTTTGTGGGGTTTTTTTGTGTCGCACGTGCTCAGTGTAGATTAAAGCCACAGGCTGTCAGGAGTAATTAAAAGTAGGAGAGCTCAGAGCTTTTTAGGATTAGTGTCCTCGACAGTGACACCACTGGCCCAGTGAGTGCCTTTATGGCTCTTACTCTGAGTGTATGGCGTGCGTGTGTGTGTGTGTGTGTTTGTGTGTGTGTGTGTATTGCTTTCCAAATGGATGTTTTCGAGACTTCCGGACATGCGATGCATAATGTTGAAATGATAATGATAATGGGGTTTATGCTAACCTTGCTCGTGCGCTTGTGCGTGTGTGTGTGTGTGTGTGTGTGTGTGTGTGTGTGTGTGTTCCTTAAAGAGAAGAAGACAACAAGGTCCTCTCATCCTTATTAAGTCTGTTCCTCAATCACCCAAATGGCTTCTTGGGCAAAGTTAATTGCAAGTGTGCAGTAAACCACGTTAAAAAAAAGAGGAAGAAAAAAAACAGCAACCATGCATAACAAAGGCAGGATAATTAATATACAGAGGACATGCAAAAAACATGATGCATAATTGACGTGGCTTTGCTCGGTCACTCCAGCCATCAATCTGCCTGTATGATTAACTTTGTATTTTTTTTTTTTTTTTATTTCCGCCCCGAGCGGTCGCTGTTTTTCGCAGCCTTTTGATGGAGAGATTTAAAGAGTCTGGCGTCAACACGGTTGTTTTTTGCCTGTTTGTTCTTTGACAGGCAAAAATTGTACAAATTGTAGGGTGATTTTGCAATCTTCAAAAATGTCACACTTTTCTGGAAGGAACCGGCTGGATTTAAAAAAAAACAAAAAAAAACGAAACAAAGCAAGGACAAAAAAACAGCACATTTGCCATTTAAAACTACTTTTCTTCAGAAGTAAAAAAGAGAATGTGTCACAAATGAAACACTGCTGCGTTGAGTTGTGCTGCGCTGGGATGTGGGCTGGAAGAAAAATAGCAGCGACGCGGCACTTAATGACTCGGCTGATTTTTATCTCGGTGAAAACGTCTTAACTTGACGAGTAGTTCTCCCGCCGCCGTTTTAATCTGCTTTAATCGTGACTCGCGCCGAGGTAACGCCGTTAAAAATGCCGACCGCGACGGAATCGTCTCCATCGAGCGCTACGGAGTCGGTAGAAGGACTCGCTGCAGTCGAGTCCTCCTGGGGGGGAGTCGCCGCTTGAGGAGATGTTGCGGAATGCCCATGGGAACGACGGCGGTCATCAATCACGTGTGGTGCCCCCCCACCCCACTGAGGACCCTGGGGAAGGAGGGCAGGGCAGGGCGGGAGGGGGGGGGGGCGTCCTGCGTAGCCGGCCAGCCATCTAAACAGTGACACTGAGCTCCGAGGCCTCGGCGGCGCCGCCCCGCGAAGGAAAACAGATCAGGGAGAGAGGGATCAAGGTTTGTTTTCCCTCGTTTTCTAGGTCATTATTTATTATGTTGAAAATATCGGCGTCCTTGGCTGCCGCAGTGGGATCTTCTTCCCTCCTCCTCCTCCTCCTCCTCCTCCTCCTCCGCCTCCCCCCACCCCCACCCCCCCAATTGACAGATCTCATTATAAGATAAACGTGACAAAGATAGCTCATAATGCTTCAGAGAAATGTAACACCATTAGCGGGTCATTGTCATCGTTCTAATGTGTCCTTTTAAGCCGCTTAGTGAACTGGTGCTGAAGTGTGATACAGGGATTAACCTATCAGAGAGTTGCTGCGGAGGAGTTGAGCCGCCATTGATGGAAATTTTTGGACGTGCGCGGCGATATCTTCCCCGAGAGCGCCGCAGCGACCCGCGTGCGCGCAGCCCCCTGATTCCCGAGCGCGCGGGAAGGCTTTCTGGGACGCAGAGGGTAGGGTGGGGGTGGGGGTGGGGGTGCAGTCGTCACGCACTGTGGTGGCGGCTGGCCGGCACCTAGCGGATGGAATTTTCAGCGCTGCACTTTGCTTTGAAATACAGTGATTTTTTTTTTTTCTCACCGTTCTGTTCCTGTAAATTCTTTCTTGGAATTTCCTTAAAAAAAAAGGAAATCAAATAGCTGTCGCAAGCTGCTTATGCTACGATACGGCAACAGTTGCCGGTACTCATGACTGATATATGGTGCGGTTTGGTGAACAGACTGACAACAATGTAAACATTTGTATGTTTGTGTGTTTTTGTGTAGTTTCACCCTGTTGAGTGCAAATAGAAACATACAACATTATCTGGACAAGAGACTGTAGTCATGCCAACCCTAGCGGTCAGGCTAATCGCTAAAAACGCGGATGCTAGCTAGCTCCAGCTCTCTCTGACAAGTGGACAAGACAACATTTCTCCTAAAGATCAATTTAGTGCCTATCTAATCTGATCTAATCTAATCTGATCTGATCTAAGCCACACCGTCTTCAGGTTCATGTGCGCCATCTTCTTTGGCGAACGCTGTATCTCAAACTTCAGCCTCGTTAGCATCGTCTCCGGGCGAGCAAACTTGCCTCGCAGCTTCTAAATGAATCTGTTCCGTCAACCTTTGAGGGGCGAGACAGACGCCGCGTGTCGCCGGGCCCCTTTTCACGTTTGCGACGCTAGCGCAGTTGCGCGCGTTAATCGTTAGCTTTGGCGGCTTCCGATCGTAATGGAATTTTTAATGTCGCACGCAGAGGGAAGCTCTTTGCGTCGACACATGTGCCCCCCGCCCCCCCCGACAGAAACTACATAAATCTTCATACAGTGGCAAACTGCGTCTCGTTCCTTCCAAACCCCCCCCCCCCCCCCCCCCCCCGCCACACACTAAAGAATGTGCTTTTAATGAGTTGACAGACAGTGATGCGCCGAGGTTGGGGCCCGTCTGCCTCGGCGAATTAACGAGCGAATCTTGCATTTTGAGTTGTGGAAATGACTGGAAAACGTGGATGACGGCGAACGCTTCCAGGGTTAAATGGTTATTTATGGGGCCATTGTTTACTCCAGAGCCATCTGCAGTACGGCGGGGACGCGGCGCTATCGCTCAGCCATTCATGGCGCTCTCGGGCCCCGACTGTTGGCTGACACGGTTTGGCTGATCAGTTTCCACGACCTCATCAATCATTCCATTAGCGCTCGGCGTCGCATTAGCGGCGTATTAAAGGCGAGCGATCGGCACAAAAAGACGCGCGGTAATGACGCCGGCGACAGACACCAACACGAGGCGCGCGGATCTACGCGTACTCGACAAATACCTATTACCCCCCCACCCCCACCCCCCACACACACTCCTCCGTCTGATCCCGATGATCTGTTTCGCCGGAGAATCCGAGGTGCAAAGCTTGGAGTCACGCGATGGTGAAAATTGTTTTAATGGCAGTTTTTCCGAGCGGGGGGGGGGGGAAAGATTTCAGCCCAGTTCCGCTGCTGCCTTTCTCTCATGTCATGGCTCAGCAGGAATTATCAAAGCCCTTTTGATTACATTTTCATATGACCTTGATCTCAAAGGGCAGGGCAATCAATACAATAGCCATTAGCGTGCTCGTGATTGTTCGTGAAATAGCAATCGCTTCTTAGGGCTTCCAAATCTCCTTTAGCTTCTTATTTATTTATCGGGCATATGGAGGCAGAGCGAAGCTGCTCGCGAGATGGATGTGATGAATAGAGCCCCGGGATGCAAATTAAAATGTTTGTAATTAAACCCACTGATCATAATGGATTTTTTTTTTTTTTTGGGAGGGGGGGGGGGGGGGCTTTTTCTCGCTGTAATCCCACCGGCCCCTAAATGCGGCAGAAATGTATTTTTGTGTCAGATCGGGATCAGGAAATGCTTGTACTGTTTTCTGCATCGCGAGCTTTTAACTCGTGCGCGTCAGACGGGCGCGCAAAGCAGCCACGAGTGCCGATTGGCAAGGCAGTAGTCAGGGGCAACGGCACTATTTATTCAGCTTCTTTAGTAGTAGAGGTTATGTGATCAGGGGATAGTAATTATAGCATACGCTTAATTACATTAGCAGCCCTCCTGTCTTTTCATATTATCTCCGATGCAAAAAAAAAACAGACAGCGAGAGAGAGAGAGAGAGATTTGATTATGCTAATAAGCGGCATTTTATACATGGTAATGGAGGCCCAGTTCAAAGCCATTAGTGCTATAAGGAATATCCATTTGAGTGCGGCGCTCTCGAACGCAGCGTGGCTCAAAGTGCACATTGTTTAATGGTATTGATCAACGGTCGAGCGAGCTCCGGGGCTTTTGCTCATTACTGCGTCTTATTCATGCTTTCTTGGGTAATGATGCCCACACAGCAATTACTGCCGCAGCCGTTTGGATGATCTGAGAGAGGAATGGTGATCGTAAAGAGATGGAGGAGAAAGAGACGAGACCGGGGGGGGCGGGGGTGGGAACCGTGCTCCATTATCTCAGGGAGACAAGGAAGTGCGTATTGTGTGTGTGGGGGGGGAGGGGCATATTTCACAATTTCAAGGAAGGTGAGTTTTCAGAATAATGAACTTTTTCTTAACTTTGCGCCGAATAATTAGTTGCAGCTCGAGAGCCCCGAAAGTCCTGATTAAATAAAAGGCGATAATTTTGATAAAAATTGATAATACAAAGGTGACTTGCTCGAACCTGACAGTTTCATGCGGCTGATTAACATGCGTGCTGAGGAACTGGGGGGGGCGGTTTAAAACAATATTTTAGAATTTTAATGTTGATTTTATGTGACTGGCCTTGGTTTAAAGTCAAATTATTCCTCTTCTCTTCCCTCGCTGTTCGCACTGTTTGCTGTTTGACCTTCTCTCTTCCATCAGTCCTGGAATATCAACAGTAGTCTTTGTTGTTGTCTTTGTAGAATATCCTGAAAATGTTGTTGTATTTCTGCAATTCAACTTAAGAGGTGAATTTGACATATTATATGAACAAATAATATGCAACTCAATATATTTCAGGTTTTTATTTCTTTGGATTTTGCTGAGCTTGCAGCTTCATAATTCATAAACTCAGAAAATCAGTTTGTGGGTTTGTGGTTTTAATAAGCTGAAAATCTTAATCAGCAAAGTTACAACAAGGAGCTGCTTGAGATGTGTCAATGTGCGTGTAATGGCTCATTAAAATTTGTTGGTTTCATCTTTTATGTGAAATTGCCAAACTAAAACAACTTTTACTTGGTATTCTAATTTTTCGGGTAGTACCTGTCATCTCTTTGCTAACCTAAGCAGTCTGTCCTGCGCAGTGTGAGTCACTTCTCTCAGGCCCGAACTGCTCGTGTCTCCTGAGTCTTTCAAAAGTTTACATGGGCCGCTTGTTAAGTGAAGGCAAACAGGGCGGCCCGAGCTTCTGGCATAGCTGCTCTTAAACAAACCTGCTTCTGAGGGTTTTGAATGACTCTTTATCGACAACCGTCGATACCCAAGGCAGACAGCGGGAGCAGACGGGCCCTTTTTTCACACCTGTGAATGTGATGATATGTGCGGTCAGGTCTTGGCCTCTTAATATGACAATACAGTGTGAGCATTTTAATCACCTGCTTTTACGGTAGGAAAATATGATTTACAGGGAATATTCCACCAAAAAACTGTCTGAATTAGTTTTTTCAGCAGCCTGCTAGGACAGTCGGCGACTCTTTGCCACTTTAAAACATCTCACTCCGAGCCGACACCAACACAGGTCAGCCCCCTTTTTAACACTCCCCCCTGTCTGCCTCATTCATCCTCCCCGCCGCCTCCCCCGTCTCCCCCTATCAATGAGGCGGCAGACGTCCCAGACCTGCTCAGTCAACTGCTTCAAGATTTATTCTTTGTAGCAAATCTGCAACAGCTGGAGAGCCGGGGAATGCATGTAAACTTTGTGTGTGTAATTTGGTGACAAGTCAGGCTTAATCAAGCTCCCAGCGGCTGGATGAGAGGAGCGCAGGGGGAACGGCATATGGGGAGCCGAGTGGAGGCAGAGCAGGCGGCGGGCAGGGGGGGGGTGTGGGGGGGAGGCGCCGCTGACGCTCTGCTCGCGCGCATTAGCATGCCGTACAGTAGCCGCGGCAGGCGCAGCCAGCAGTCACTCACCTCTGTGTTTGCGTTCAGTCATGGCTCTGGCTTCATATATAAAAGCTTTTAAAATGTTTTTTTTTCCTTATTTTTTAAAAAAATAAATAAACACACAGAGAAGAATGGGTCGGAAGGATTTTTTTGATAATTACATTTTCATCATTTCATTTTCAAAATAAATGAATAATGTAATGATCTTAAATATTTCTGTAAATTTTCATGTACACAACATAACCAATAGGAACTGCCGCTTCATCTTTGTCTACTACTATTTTAATATTGAATCGCAAAGAGTTGCTAAACGCAGTGGGGATGCTAATTGTCACCCATGAAGCAAGTGGGCACCTCAGTCCAATTGAAATGCGCCACTCTAATCGGAAGATGTTAGCCAGCTAGCGGATACTAATCTTAGCTCATGTAAGAAAATCAACTTTTGCAGACTTCTACAGGGCTCAGCGCAGAAATTCGTGTTCAGACAGTGCGAACGCAACAGGTCGGAGAAAAGCGACAAAAGAAACCCCCCCCCGCTGGAAACGATGAGGGTGGGCGGCTGAGTACGGCGCAATTAGAGAGAAGGCAACTATCAAGGACTCTCCACGCTACGCTGGAGGCAACCGGGCAAGACGGCGAGGAACCGCGGCTGACGACGGAGCGAGTGGACGGCCGTCCTTCACGCGGCGTCGAGGCCGCGGCGCCTGGACTTAAAGGTTCCCATTGAAGCCGAACTGTCCACAACATTCCTGCACTGCGGCCGGCGGGATGAACACGTCTGTTGAAAGGTTCTATTGTGTGTTCCTCAGTTCAAGGCGATGTTGTTTTTTTCTCCCTCCAGCCGAATAACCTTTGACTGCTCTCTCTATGCGGTGCGTACAAATCGGCGGTCGCCATGGTGACGCGGCTAAACGCTTTGGAGGCTTTCATCGAAGTCGCCTTACATTTCATCTCATATAGGAATGACTGAGCGAAGGGGATCGGTGAGGCATTGAACGAACACAAACAGGCCTCAGAGATCAAGAGGAGGTCGGGGCGCCGCTATCGGGATGGGCCGTGTGAGCGTGAGCTCACGAGGGTGGGGGTGGGGGGTGGGGGGTGGTGGGGGGCGCACATGCGGGTGCGTTTTGTCAAGACGTATGATAGTTTCTCCTGGGGAACACATGGCAAGGTATTTACCCAGCCATCTGCTGAAATGGCCCCGGCTGAATTGAGCGGACGTCCAGTTGCTAGGGAAATGGATGCTTTTCAAAAGGGGGCCGACCCACTGCTGCACACCTGTCGGCGTTAGGGGGGTAAGGGGGAAAAAAAGGGACCATGGTCTCTTTCGTCAATCCCTTCATGCGGCCAGAGGCTCATTGGTCACGTGTACCCGCAGTCCGACTTCGCCGTTACTGCTTCAAAAAGGAACCAGGAGTTCTTTTTTTTTTCTCGAGTTCGGCTCCATTCTGGCATTCAAAAGGATTCAAAAATCAATCAACCAGCATGTTCTGACTTGACGGGCTTCTTGAAATCAGCTTTTTGTGATGCCACAACGGGCCTCCAGAGTCCAAGATGGCGGCCCATTCATTGCGATGAAGTTGCTCACCCAGCGCGCATGCCGAAAACGTTTTTAAATTCTGCATTAATAGGCCCATAGAGCGTTGTCAGGACGCAGCCAATCAGCTGAGACACAGAAGCACGTACGACGTTGTGACGTCACGCTGGGAATAAACTCTTTTCTGGTGATTTTCTGGCCTTTATCGTTTTTTTAAATGACGAAAAAAATGCTTTTTGGCCCCATGGGATTTCTTTTTGCTGCAGTACCTCAAGTGACCACTGGCCGCCTCCGCCACCGCCGCCATATTGCCAATCCAGTATTTATTTTTACTGGCCCATTATTTTCATCTGTGTGTCATTGTCAGTCCTGCCTTCGATTGTTCTGGCCCTACGTCGTAGACATGCCGAGTTCAGGTCCAGGTCTGTAAGGCTGTTTCAGTTTTTGTACTTTTTTCAGTACTACTGTCCCGGGTTTTGCTTACTGCCTACCCATGAGGACACCATTTGTTGAGCTGTGTCAATATAAACAGATTTTATGTTTCTCTGCACTTGGATCCTGTCAACCCCGCCTCCCGTGACACGCAGGGAAGGTCCAGCCGTGTGGGAGGCTGTAAACAGAAGGCTAAACATGCTGTTTTCTGGAGACCTATAGAGTCACAGAAGCAATTAAATTCCAGCCAGCGACTGACAGTCACAGTCGGTTAGCGCAGTCGGGCACGTCAGCTAGCAGGTGGTTGTGATTGCTGAAGTGTCACAAACCACCGGCCTGCGGCTGGACACTTTTCCCAGAAGAAGTCGGTGCAGTTTGGAAGAGTGTGTATGTGTCACTGTGTGTGTGTGTGTGTGTGTGTGTGTGTGTGTGTGTGTGTGTGTGTGTGTGTGTGTGTGTGCCCGGTGATGAAAGTGGCTGTGGGGCAGGGTGCGTCCCGCGGCGAGACGCTTTGTCATCTCGGCCCGAGCACCGCGGCCCACGTCTGGGTGACACCTAGCGAGGTCGCCACAGGGGCAGAGCTGCGGTCGTAAATCACCAGGGTGACCTGGGATGTGGCGGCCTTTTTTTTTCCCTTTCTTTCTTTTTTGGTCTCACCGCCGCCGCCGCCGCCGCCGCTGCCGCTGTCCTGCTCGGGCCTCGCCCCAGATTCAGAAGGAGAAATAATGTCACGCGAGATGGAGTGTCCCGACCGAAATGAAAGCATGAAATATGTCCCGCCCTGAAAGCGGAGCTGTAATGTGCTGTTGAGAGCTTTACGAGTGGCCTGTGGAGAGCAGAGTAAAGTGGTTGGATTTTCTTTTTTTTTTTTCTTCTTCTTCTTCTTCTTCTATTTTTTTTTTTTCCGTACACGAAATGCACATTTTGTCCGAGAGAGCAGAGCTGCCCGAAGAGCAAATCGCTGGTGTTTGTGCCCAGCTTTGATTCATTCCACAGATAAGGAGGAACACGGGCTTGGATCGCTCAGGTTCCAGCTCGTAAAATCGTGATTTTAAAATCGTCCGTCTTTGCGGCCTCCGAGAGGAAGCCTTTTTCGATTGCTCTTGAGTTTCCTATAGATGCCATAACCAATCGACTTCCTCCACGGGGAAGGAGACAGGCGGCGCTGTTCCGATGAACCACCGAGGGAGACGTGGACGAGGAAGCTGCTGTGGCTTTGCTGTGAGATTGCAGCGTGGATGCTGCAGCAGACGCGTCGGACAGTTCACCTTCTGACGTCGCCCTCCGTCCTACGTTTACACCATCGATGAACTCGCAGAAACGAATCTCACTGGTTCGGCCAAATGTCCTCCTAGTCTTCTCAGAGAAAATAGGAAACATTTAGGAACGAGGATTAATACTCTTGCAGAGAAATAGGCACTAAGTACGTCCGGGCAACCGAGCCAACAAAGGTGAATATCCAAAGATCAGAGCGTTTGCTCTGCCTTTGTACTTGACAGCCTTTGTGCTGTGAGCTCCCCGCAGTATATTATTACTGTACCATAACAGGAGCTCCAGCCCTTCCATTAGTAAAATATTAATATGCATCTCGCCAAAGATAATTGCCCCGGCGCTCTCGTCGCGCAGACGCCATGTGAACTTCGAGAAGGGTCCCCTCCCTGCCTCCCTGCCTCCCTGCCTCCCTGCCTCCCTGCCTCCCTCTCTCACTCTCTCACTCTCTCACTTGCTCGCTCGCTCGCCCGCCGGCGAACAAAAGGGACCTTGGATGGAGGAGGAACATCTTCATTTCCCTCACAGAACACATTAGGCCCCCCGGTAAGTGGGCTCGGTTATTGCCCGTGCCTGCGTTCTGCGGCGGGCACCTGGGATTCTCCGCCACTGTTTGATGTGGCCCTTTTTCAAGCACTCTGATCATCCTGCTAAATTGCGGCTAATGGACGGGGCCCGCCACTCGCCCAGGGCCCAGACAGCGGGGGGTCGGGGTATAGTGGGGAGGCGGCGGCGGAGGGAGAGCGAGAGAGCGGGGACAATTCAGACATACGCACACACGCGCGCACACACACACCTGTCCTTTGTAGTTTGAGCGAGACATTGTGCGAGCGCGGGCGGCGCTAGTCTCAAAACACTCGCGCGGCGCAGCCAGAGCCGCCATTTAGGCCTGAATAACCCCAGGTGCCATTACCTTGGGCACCTGAGTACCCCTCCCCCTCTCTCTCTCTCTCTCACTCACACACACACACACACACACACATGCGCATGCACATGCACTTGCACGCTGACCAAACAATAGCCGTGCTCGTGGGAGCGGTGCTGCCCATACTGTGTGTGTGTGTGTGTGTGTGTGTGTGTGTGTGTGTGTGTGTGTGTGTGTGCGGCTGCAGGCTGACAGACAGTCTTCTTCACTATAGCGCAGCAGCGCTGATGCATAGCTGCACCTGTCTTTTCAATGGACTCTCTTTTTAATGTGGAATAATGGCTGTGGGGAGATGGAGGTGGTGTCTTTATGTTGTGTAACTTGTTTGTCGGTGCTCGAGAAACAAAACAAAAAAATCATTTCTACATTTATACCAGCATCCATGTTGATTTGTTGCGTTTGTACCATCGTCTACTCAAATGTATGGCTAAATTAATTGGAGCATGAAATTGTTTTCACTGAATTTCTTCCTCTTTACGACCCTGATTGTGAAGATTGTGAACTTATCCTGTGGGCAGATCCCTGACTCAGTGGTGCCCTATTTTTCCGCACACGTTTTCCTAATTCTATCGGAAATTTTGCACACTCCTGCGAGCGTGACGTCTCCGCTCATTGGCTCAGCCTTTGTCTCAGCACAATCTCCCTCTCTTCTTTGTCCCCCATCGCTTACATTTTGTTTTTCTTTCAAATTAGGCAGAAATAGCTCAAATGTGTATAGCTCCTAGTCGACAAACAATAATTTATTTATTTTTTTAAATTCAAGACGACAACAACAATGAGCAAAAAAAAAAATAAGAATAAAGACAAAACAAACAGAGGGGGGGGGAATTCCCAGGGCCCAAGGAGATCCGCACTGCGCGCACAAAGCAACACAAAAACCGCAGGCTACTTTTCTGAAGTGTGCTGGAACGGAATAACTGAGCAGGTAAAGCGAGCAGAACCTTTGAGAAATGTCCGAGGCTTGGCTCCACACCAAGCCCATATTGAATGGCACCTACCAGTTTCAAATCAAGTCTGTGTGCCCAGCATCTGATGTGGGAGGGACTGGGAAAGGCTCTCTGCGAGCGAGCGCACCGGGAGATTTTTATATTTGAGCTTAGTATGATTGTGTGTGTGTGCGTGTGTGTGTGTGTGTGTGTGTGTGTGTGTGTGTGTGCGTGCGTGCAAGTTTTGTGTTTGTGTAGACAATGACAGTATCTGTTGTGCCAGAGGAACTGATGAGCAGGTGGTCTGAGTGGGATTCAGCATACTCTCTCTCTCTCTCTCTCTCTCTCTCTCTCTCTCCCTCCTATTCACACTCGCGCTCGTCCCTCTCTGCTTCTGTATGTGTGTGTGCATGTGTGTGTGTGTGTGTGTACATGCGTGTCTGTCTCTCGGACCGTCTCTCTCTCTCTCTCTCTCTCTCTTTTTTTTTAACCCCCTCACAGTTTTATTTCATTTTTGTGTTTTTTCAAAATATGCAAATTACCACTGCAGCCTCATCGCCACTTTATTATATAAATGATGATAAATAAATTATTTTGTTGTTACTTATATGAAATCTTCAATTGCTTGTTGACACAAATAGCTAATCTTCCAATCGCGTGGCGGCAACTCAGTGCATTTAGACCTGCTGAAGCTGAAGTTCAAAGCGAGCGCTTGGGGTGGGGGGGGTCAGAGGTCAGAATAGGCTGGACGGCGTCTCTGAACTGAACGCCGCTCCACACCTCCAGCCTCCAGGCCAGGTGCATTCTGGGAGCTTTGACACCTTTGGGCCTGAATGTATGTTTGAGGTGGTGGTGAATAAATGATGACAGGAACTCTTCCTCTCCCCTTACAAAGGCGGTGCAGTGTTACATGACTCAGAAGGCTGCGCACGATATCGCTCACCCTCTGCACGCACGCACGCACACACACACACACACACACACGCGCGCGCACACATGCACGCATACATGCACGCATACATACTTAACATACCATCACTAACCAGATGTCTATTGATTGCTCCAGTGACATGGTTCAGTGATATACCCTTTAGGTGATATGCACGCGCGCACCCGCACACACACACACACACACACACACACGCACGCTTTGTTGACCCGTTTGGACAGTGCCACAGTTTTGAGTATCGTCTCCGTTCATCAGCCGCTTGGTGTCCAGTGTCGTCCTTCTTCTCACTGCACTTGATCCAGTCAAAGGAGAAACGGCGATACGCAGCGTGCATGCGGCCAGCAGATTCTTCAGCGGCTCCATTTTCCCTTTTTCTGCTGCAAGCGGACTCAGCGTCACAAAAATGCAATAGTAGGAAAATAATCTGTTTTAAATCCTTTTCTAAAATGTGCATCTTTAACATTTGAATCGCATTTTCAGTGTTACACTGAAGTTCAACTTTAAACTCTCAACTGTAACATGTGGAAGAACAGAATTTTGCCTATCAAAATCAAAATTTTGCATATCATGGATGTCAAAAGATCCAATCCTTTGCAAGCATACAGGTCTATTGTATTTTTAATGTTAGACAAGCAGGTTAATGATGTGACAGAAGCAATAAATACGATTAGAACGATCATCATAGTAGCAAAAAAAATCGCAAAAAAAAACAACAAAACAAAAGACGATATTGTTAAAAATTTTGACAAAGTGCAATTGCGATTTGCAGGTGTTTCCATTGAATGGTGTGAAGCGCATAAGCCGTAATTCTCGTAAAATCCCAAACCCTGCGAGATTTACGAGAATTACCTTCGCATTTGTTTTACGTTTATTTGCGGTCAAGAATGGTTGTTATATTTTTCTCTTTGATTACTTATCAAAAAATAATCCGTCTCCTCCTCTGGTCATGTGACCCCCATACCGTCCGGTGTCCGGTGACGCGTCAATGACAAAGTGTTTCCATGACACTTTTGCGATCTACCTCTACATCGATACGTCTGAAAAAGCAACTTCATGAGAGCGTCAAAACCTTTTAGCGATATTTGAGAGGTTTTTCCGAAGTTCAGGTGTTTCCATTACCGGTTTTCTATTGCGATATTTCGGCTTTGCGCAATTCTTGGGGAAATGGGAACGCAGCTAGTTGAAACCCTCTTCGTCTTTTCCCCTCCTGCTCGCTTGCCTCAATAACGCCGGTCGTAAACGCTGCGGCGGAAAGATTCATTCTCATGATTTATCCCAGACTGGCGGCCGCCGTCGCCGCCGTGCGGTCGTGGCTGATGACTGAGAGGGATGGCGGGCTGAGTGATGCCGACAGCTCGTGCCCGACGCCTGGTGAATTCTGAAAGGACGGTGGCCGCTGACAAACATTCCCACGCGGCCACGTTTGAAGCTGTGCTCAGGTTGCGAGCGGCCTTTTGTTCCCTGCCGCCTGTCGCTGTGAAACATAGAACATTTCGCACGTTTCGGAAAAAAAAAAAAAAATGGCGGAAAGCACCTCGAGCGAGGCGCACAAAAAAAAAAAGACACGTCCGTAGAGCAGTGAGTCCGAAGATGTCGCACGATGAGGATTTGAGATGCGATTTGTTTGTTTCATTTTGACTGCAGAGGCTTCAGAGATAATTCACTCCCACAAAGGGAAACTGCAGTTGCAGGAAAGCTCGTTTCCCTTTGTGGAAGTGAATCCGGTTTTAGAATATCACCCTTTTTTTTTAAATATGCAAATATTCCAGGAATTAGGGGCCTTGATTTGAATAATGACGCACAACAATGAGCTCATTTCTTTACCGAAGAGGAAGACGTGTTATCTGCGGCCTACTGTCCTTCCTCATAGCCGCCCGCACTGCATCAGGCCGCTGCTGGCTGGGCTGCTCTGTGTTCTACTGTGTACTACAGTCAGTCTCCTTTGACCACTTTGGAACTAGGAAATGTTTTTCTACCTCTTTCTTGTTCTGTCCCTCAGTAATTGCGCCTCGACTGAAGCCGAGTTGCGGCTGTGGGCACCAACCGTCGCCGACTACAGAGCGACGGCTGCGGCTCTACAAACACATCTTCGAACACCATCACTTCCTGTGGCAGCGACGGGCTTTTTAATCACGCGCGAAACGAGAGCGAGCGGCCGTCTCATCTCCGGCGACTTTGCGCTCTTGGCGGATGTTTTAGTTGAAAGCTTCAGCCAGATGATCTTCCGGAATGTTCCTATTTTAGTGAGAGAATGCGAGACGGGGGAGGGGGGGGAAGGGGGGGGGGGGGATGTGAGAGTTTTGTTTTGATGCGCGGCTGTAATCCATTGATAATTTCCATTTGGAGGGTTCTTGGGGGTGGGAGGACGATGCTAGCTGATATTTATTGGCTGACTGCTTGATCCGTTCTTCGCAGATCAATGAAGGGCCCTCTCAGGGAAATAAGATGAAGGCTTTTTACTTGTGTTGCTATTGATTATAGGGGGCCTTGAGCGGAGCAGGAGGGATCCTGGTCCGTGTGAGCCTCTTGAGAAACGGGACCATCTTCTCTGATTCGGCTACTTTTGAGACCTGCTTTGTTATTCAGATGTTGCACATCTTACACGTCATTTTCTTTTCTTTTATTTTGCACATCATACACATTTTCTCTTTTTTTTTTTCACGAAGCGCCGGCGATCCAAAAACCGCTGCCAGATCCCCAGGAAAAAGTGTCATGCTCTTTATGACATCACAAGGGGACGGGTTTCTCTGCCTGTACAGAGTAGACAGCGGCCTCCTCTGTATCCACCGCTGCTGCCGCCGCCGCCGCTTCACTTTCCCCCGTCTCGCTTGTCTTGCACATCTGCGACTCCGCTCCCCCCGCCGATGCCCCCCCCCCCCCCCCCCCAAACCACCCACGCCCACCGCCGCGCGCTCATAATTGTGACGGCGGCCCCGAGCCGAGCTCTGCGCGAGTGGGCGTCGTCTATTGAGCGGCGCATAGCGGGCGAAGCCTTGGCAGGTGCGGGACGATACGTGGGCTAACTGGACTCCCCAGCCAGTGTCAGCCTGCCAGCCGGCCAGCCAGCCATACACTCCACTCAGCCAGCCAGCCAGCCAGCCAGCCAGCCGGCCGGCATGAGGCAGGCAGGCAGACAGACAGGCAGACAGACAGGCAGAACACAGCTGTCTGTGCAGGCCTCTATTATCCCTCGCTGTCTATTGATTCACCCTGTGGGATGGTTTCCCCCCCCCCTCTCTCCCTCTCTTGGCACGGCATCATCTGAAAACACTCGCAAAAAAAAAACAAAAAAACACAGGAGGTGACACACGTGCACTTTTCACACACGTTCGCATAGATGCAGCCGACATGCAGGAGATGAGGAGAGGCACATCTGAACCGAGCCGGAGCTGGAGAAGCCGGCGGCCCCCGAGGCTGAGCTCGAAACTTTTTTTCTCTCTCTTTTTTTGTTTGTTTCATGTTCTGATATTTTAGGTTTCCGGCTCTTTTGGACGCTGACGCCGTTTTCTCTCGTCATTACACACAGTCATTTCAATAAAAGGGGAAAGGATGCTTTAGTTTTAACGTTCCCTGCACAAAAGAGAGATTTTTTTTCTTTATATATTAGCTTTTGTGTTAGATTTAATTGAAAAGAGCGTTATGTTCGAGTGCAACAAGTCTTAAATGCACCTTCCACTGTTTGTCTGCTCTAAAGTTGCTGCGAGTGCGTGACAAGACATCTAACCAAAGGCGACATCATCACACAGAGCGTCGAACGGGGAGGCGGCGGCGGGGGGGAAGTTGAGGTGGTGCGAGGAAAAAACAAAAACAAAAAAAAACAACCCAAACAAATTTAAATAACGGTAAATGTTTGCGCTTTAATCCTCCCACGTGCCAACGTATGGACGTCGCCGCCGCTGACGATCAAACGGGCGAGCGTCTTCGTCGGGGCGGGCGCGCAAACAGGCCGACAAATACAGTACGGCGCGGGTGTGTAAACTCCAGATGATCGTATGATTAATGCATTCGGGGGGGGGGGTTTTGCGTGCGCGCGTGCGCGCCCCCTTCGCATCGTTGCTCATGAATAATGCACGAGCACCCCGGCCCTTTGTTTATGTTGAGGCACGGAGCGGCGCGGCCGAGCGCTGCTTTCATGCCAGCGAACGCACCGCCGCCGCCGCCGCCTCTCCTCCACTTCTTGCCTCACTGGCGAAACCAGGCTTCTTTTTTTTCAGAAGGGGGGAGGGGAGGTGGGGGGGGGGTGGAGTTGTTGAATAATAACAGCGCTTAATCTCTGATGGAAAACATCTTTTCATATGAAAATCTCCAGGTTGATCTCCCAATCCCAGCACATTGTCAATCTGGGGATGCGCAGGCCCCTGGAGGGAGCCGCTCTGTAATCTGCTCTTAATCTGCACACACACACACACACACACACACACACACACACACACACACACACACCCTCCCCACCTTACCCCCCCTACACAATATCCTCAACGGCAGCTGTTGACGGTGGTGGTGGTGGTGGGAGGGGGCGCTGCTTGTTTTCATGGCTGTGAATTGTGTCTGAATATCGCTCTAATATTTAAAGTGTCCCTCTCGTCGCAGATTGTCTCCGGGGATGAGAGGACGACCATTTAGGGCTATTGTGCGGCAGGAATGTGTGCTTGGCCGGCCTGTGTCTAATTTGGAAATTATAGTGATTACGGGCTAAATATAAAAAAAACCCGGGGATTGTGAGGCTTTAAGAGGCCTGCAGCGGAGGCTTACTTTATTGTTTGCCAGATGCAAAGACACGCACACACACACGCGCGCACGCGCGCGGTCTCGCGCTCGCTCGCAAAAAGGGGGAAGTTGCACAAACGAGCCGCACGTGCGCGCGGCGGAGAAAGAAAAGGAGCTGTCTGGTGCCCTGAGTGGTGTTGCGTTGCGTTCAGTCGGATGCGTGTCAGCCTCCGCTCGTCGCCGCCCTCCGCCGTCTGGTCTGGTCTCGCTGCTGTCTGTCGGCGGGGAGGGAGGCATTTGGAGCGGCGGCGCTAAAAGCCTGCGACCGGGGAGCGCGCGGAAAGTCTCCCTGGGCTCTTAGTCCACTCTGGACTTTAAATGGAGCCGCACGCGTGATGGCTAACAGATGTTAGCCCGATTACACGCGACGCGGCCCCAACCTCGCCTTAACCGCTGCCACTGTCTGTTAGCTTCCACTCAGAGTCTCCGGCTCCCATTTGTTCTTTTTTTTTTTTTTTTTATATTAATTTTTAAAAAACTGATTTCGTGGTTGAAGGGCAATGTTGGTAATTTTTTTGTGTTTGTTTTTTGCCGTGTCGCGTCGGGGTGAGGGGCCGCGTTGTTTGGGTGGGGGGAAAGCAAAAGCATGATGAGAGTCTGCTGTGGACATAATTAATAGGCCACATGCGGCTGCACCAAATGTGTCACTGTGAGGGGAAATCAATCGATGGAGTCTGCCAGCATAAAGGGTGCGCGGGTGTGTGTGTGTGTGTGTGTGTGTGTGTGTGTGTGTGTGCGCTTCCATGTGTGTTTGGGGGTGAGTGATGGAAGGCTGGATAGGAGGAGGAGGAGGAGGAGGGGGAAGGTGAAGTGGAAGGAGGCGCAGGCCCAGGGAGAAGAATGAAAGGAGCAGGAATATGGAGAATTTAGAAAGGAACCCTGGGAATGAGAGAATGAGAGGAGAACAGAGTCGTTTCTCGCGGGGAATAAAAAAAAAACTGAGATTGACAAGCGTGTCAGTGTATGGCCGTGAAGTAGATCCAACACATAGAAAACTACCCGGCTGCAGGTTTAGCAGCGGCTGTAGCAATTAGACAGGATCCAGAAGTTAAAGAAGATGGAGGCCCATTCATTTCAATCAGTTAGCTCAGTTAGCTCAATTAGCACATACACTGGCTGCTGCATTACTTTTGCATTATACAGCCCATGGCGCATGTGCTGTAGTGTCACTTCCCATCATGCCTCTGTAACCCACCTGATGAATCAGAACGCATCAGCCAATCTACTGGGGACAGGGGATTCTGGGCAATTTCTGGCATTTATATATATTTTTAGAAGGAGTCTGATCCATGAGTAAAAAATATACAATTTATTATGAACAGTGGTTCAGGTCAGAGGAGTCGGAGGGTTTTCATTCATTTCTGTATTGCAGTCTATGGGGGGGAAAATGCTTTTGAGGGCTGCAGTGGGGTTGAATACGTCAGTACATCCTTGTTGCTGATATAGAAGTCCGACTTCCTCTGCCCAGACTCTGCAGCCAGCCTGCGTTCAAAGAGCCCGAGTCCAAGTTTGGAGGCAAATCAATGGAGATAAGAGAGCCGGATAGACGGCCGTGTGCACATCAATACATTGATGCACAGTGACTGCAGTTGCGTGCAAGCTCATAAAAACTCTTTTTCGAAATGTTTATCGAGTCGGTATTAGTTGATATGAGTTGAGGTTTTTCAACATATATCGCATCGTTTCGATTGTTATGTTGTTGTCGGCTGAGGTTCATCGAAATTTTTGGATTCCTGATTTAGTAAAAGATTCAATGTTCAGGGTAGCTTTTATTGTCAATCCGACAATATATGTAACATTTACAGAACATTGTATTATGTTACAATGTGTCAGGATTGTATGCAGAGAACAAAAGGTGGGGAAAAAAGGCACAAAAAGTATAAAACTACGTCAGTGCAAAGAGAATGCAACACGAGGAAAAAAATAGAGCACAGGGCACAACAGAAAGTGGCAGATGCAGTCCTGAGATATTTTCCTTTTTACTGTTTTTTAGATTTTAGTATGATACGTCAGCTAAAGTTACTTCAAAGGTTCCAGTTTTTATTAGGATTTATATTTATGTGAACACCGAGTTGAAGTCCATATGGATCGTGTTGGCCCTGCGCTGTAAATAATGTCCGGTTATCTCAGGCTGGAAGGGTCACCGCGGGGGTCACATCCAGGCAGCCGTTTTAATAGGAAGGCTAAGCTAGCGCAAATCCTCCAGTCGGTGGAGTTCGTATCTGGCAGCAGCTCCACGTCAAGTTGCTGGTCGGTTTCACGTTGCGCCGTTCGCGTCGCTCTGAGGTTATATTTACCCGTCGACAAAGTGCGCACCGGCGGCGGTGGGGGGCGGGGGGCATCGCGACGCGCGGGCGACCACATCCAAAACGGGAGACGCTTTGGCAGAGATAGCTTCACTGTCTGCAACGTCTCCCCGACATCTCCGCCGCTCTGTCACACGACTCCACCTATCAGCCGCTGTCCGCCGCCGGCCAGAGGGCCTCGCCTGTTTGTCTGCGGGTGTCTGGATGCTTGGCTGACAGCCTCCGACTAACAGGCCACTTCAGACGTCACGTGCCGCAGTTTCCACAGGAACAGAGATGGAAACGCGGCTTTGGAGTCGGTTTTCGGCGCATCTTTCGGCCGGGTCGTTCACCCAACAGGCGTCGAAACCGGTCTCCTGATCCGAAGTGCCAGCCTCACTTGGTTTTGATGTAAATGTGTTGCTCTCAGTTTTGATGTTTCGGTGGTGCAGCCTAAAGAAAATCAAGGTCCAAGGTTTTTTTTTTTTTAAGAAATAGTAATAGAAACAATAAAAAATGTTCAATATTTTCAGTTCTTTTTCAGTCTTCCATATTTTAACCCTTACATGGAAGCAGCTCACACTACTAACAAATAATATGTATGACGTAAGTAATGATGGTGATGTAATTTCAGAAAAATTATGTCACAATTTAAAATAAAACGGAGGGAAAAAAAGACATTTAAAGTTGCGAGTTGCCAGTTTATCACTGATGCATAGTCTTTGGACTGTTGGAGGAGATTCCACATAGACACAGGACACGCAGAGCCCCTGCTCGGGAATCGAACGCGCAACCACCTTGCTGTTACACACTGGGCCTTTCATCAGATTCCCCGTTGCAACACAGCGACTGAACGCGGAAATTCAAACTCAATCCGGTAAATCAGGCAACTTCCGTGTTAAAAGTCTCGCTCTGGCCGGAGTCGCCCAAACTCGGCTCTGCTGGAAGAGCTCTTCAGGACCACCGACCCCAACCACCCTCCACCCATACCTCCCTGTCAAACTGCGTGTCACAAATCAGGCGCGGCAGGATTTATCTCACCTCGCCCTAAACCCAGTGGAGATCCTTTGAGTCGCGCTCGTCCTCGGCGAAGCCCACCGCTGGTGACAGCCTCTCTGAAGCAGCTGCTTTGCCTGCTTCGTTAGCCGGCGATGGGGTGGGTGGCGTGGAGGCTGGAGGAGCTGTCACTCACACATGCACACACACACACACACACACATCCCAGACCCGGTGCAGCCAGGTCTGTGTAACAGCCCTCACTGGCTCCCCCTAGTAAACAGTCCATTAGCGCAGCGCTCCAAGGTAAACATATTTACTGGCTGGTGACGGCTTTGCCAGCGTGGCTCTTCAGGCCCCGTGGCAGAGGGGATTTCATTAAGCAGAGGGCAGGGTGGGGGGGGGGGGGGGGGGGGGGGAGGAAATTAATGTGCCATTCAAGATGATTTCTTTGTTTCCCATCAACATGATCACAGACAGGCCGCGGGGAAGAGATGATTTACGCACACAAAGAGAGGAGAGAGGGAGGGTGAGGATGGGTGCGGGGGCGGAGGGTGAGGACGCTCACAAAAGGCTCCCGGTGCGTGAAATGTCTTCCTTGTAGTGAAAATGCCCTTGTCATGATTTTCTTTTTTTTTCTCCCCCGTTGTCGTGGTTTTGTTGTTGTTGTTGTCGTTATGGCTCCAAGTGCTGAAATTGTTTTCAATCAGAAAGGCTTTTCTTGTTCGTCATTAGGAGTAAGAAATTAAAGTCGGCCGGGGCATAAAAGCACCGACGGGCACAACAATGTAACGCATTTCTTGGTTTCTTCTCATTTTGCTATCGACAAGGCGGTAATCCGACCAACCAGCGCGCCGATGTCCCGCAGCGCAGCGGGAGCTTCTCTCTCAGAGTTTGATATGCAACCTGGAGGATGTTTTTCTGTGGCCTGCCTCTTTCATTAATAACTGTGTCTCGCCATTGAGTAATCTAAAGAGCACAGACAGCTCAGGGCAGCGCAATGCCTGCGTGAATCTAAAGACCGGAACTTTTTATTAACTTTGTCGGGTGCGTTCTTCATGTGGAAAATGCTACAAAATCACACAACAAAGACACAGTTTCACTTGTTTGCTTTTTTCCATATATTAATAATCTCCATACTATACAGAATTTCTAGCAGGAATGTGTGTCACCGTCACCTTTACTTCTCTGCCTTAACCTAAAGAATTTTCAGGTTAAAGTGCGCATTTTGGCTAAATTAGCCCTTTGTGAGGTCACAAAAAGTAAAAAAATACTTGTCCCAGATTAGTGGCAACACCATCAGCCAAGTCTTTGCTCCTCCCCCTCCAGCCATTCCAAACGTGGTGGCCCTCACAAAGCTTTAGGTTGCGTTTACTGCAGCCCGGCTTTGTCAAACTCTGCTTTGTTAGCTCAGAAAGTCCAGTTTTTCGAGGGAGGTGTGAATCCGGAATCAAAGCAAAGTCTGCTCCGCCTGAAAACACTGGCGTCTGTCTGCTTCAGGTGAAACAAATGCAGGAAGCGAACCCTCGCACTGCACACTGCACTGCCTCGGACTATTAGTTGGGAGATCGGCTTTAGTTTTAGCAGAAAGCTGAACCAAACCAATCAGTAGCTGCATTTCCATTAAAGTTTTTCGTCAAAACAAGAGCGATATTTAAAATATTTTGACCAGGTACAATTGCGATTTGGAGGTGTTTCCGTTGAATGGTGTGAATACTTCTGAAAAACCACCTCAGCGTCAACACCGTTTAGCGACGGTTGAGAGGTTTTTCGAAGTGTAGGTGTTTCCATTACCAGTTTTTGATTTTGATATTTAGGTTTTGCGCAATTCCAGGGCTAATGGAGACACAGCTACTTTCATTGGAAACTTGAAACAGACTAACAGACACACGCATGCGACACTGCTCCATCTGATTTTGTGACGACAAAACAGAGATCAGAAATGCGACAGTACAACACAGGACCTTTAAAGTCCAAATCTCCGGCGCTACCCACGTGGCCAGAGAGTTGATTCATGCTGACGCCACGTTCAGCCGCCGTGCCAAGCAGGCGGCGTTCAGCGCGTCGACTCGGTTACTTGGTATTTTGAAACCGAGCGAATGGATCGGGAGAAAAAGGTTCTGGTTGAAAGTAGGCGGCCTGGACTGCAGCAAAAGCAGAAAGTGACTCAGAGAAACTGGAGAGTCGCCTGTCTTCAGTTGGACCGGAGCGTTTTTCTCCCAGTGAGTAAGCTCCAACCGCAAAGACTTTATAGACTTTAACAAAATAACCACCAAACAAAAATATCTCAAAGCGTGTTGCAAATCTGTTTATTTTATTCTTTTTTTTAAGTTGGACTTCTTGCTTGCATTTGTACATCCGTTTTTTTTTTTAAACGTAAAATTAATTTTCAGCCATTTTTTGGTCTAAATGTATAGATTTGGAATAAAGTAATAAAACTCCATAATTGTGTGGTCAGAGTCGCACAGAAAAACCTCTCATTATCCCTCTTCATTGAGTTCAATGATAGAAATGTTCTTTGCCATCCAGTCTGCCTATTCTTTTATCTCAATCAGTTGGGTTTTGGTTGACAACTGGATCTGGACAGCATCCAGCCAAGAGGCCTCTCTCTCACTAATTATTTATTCCTCTGAATGTGTGTGATCCTCATCATCATCTCTTGGCTCACCTTCATGGATACGATCGGATCCAAGGCATTTGCAGTGACCCCAAGAGTCGAACCAGTGCTCTCCGTCTCCGGCAGCCTAGTGTCCAACATGTACAGGAAAGAAATTAGACCACAGATGCATTTTTTTTCCCCCCGTATTAATTACTGAATTACCTCTTGATATGTCACGCCAAATACTGTGTAGCTGCTGATCCTTGTGGCTGCTGGATCAAATTTACCATCACAGCCCCTCAGACTCTCCACACTCTGTCTCACGCTGCCTTTGGCAGAACTCGAAATGGCCTTGAGTAAATTCAGGATAACTGGATTAGCGAAGGGGGGGGGGTCTGCCCATTCATTTCACACATGCACTGACACAATCAACTGTCAGAAATGTAATAATAAAAGGAGATAGAAATTTTCTTTTCTTTTTTTTGAGAAGTCTTTTGAAAGTATCGTGATTGTTACCTTGTGAGTTCAAAAGAAATCCTTGCAAAGTGTTCTCTCACTTCTTAAGTAGCCAATACTCATCTCTGTAAAGACGTGACTTAGACTTAGGCGTCCTTTATTGTCATCGCAAAATGGAAACACACCAGTGACTTCTAATACGACCAAATGTGGTTGCTTGGCTCCACAGTACAGCAATCTTTGCAACGCTGTGTAATTTAGAAATATAAAACATCTGGAGGTAGAAAAAAAATAAATACTGTATATAATAAAAAATGTGTCGGTCAAAAAAGTACAAAAAGTATAAGCAGAGGCATACGATACATTTTTTTGTGTATTTATACAGACAGGCAGTATTTTATATGAAATTGATCAGGAATAAAAAAATAAGAAAGGGATTTTTCAGTGCAAATTCATCTAAATAAATAAGTAGCATATACCTGTACAGTATATTTATATATATATATATTTGTGTAGCAGAGCAATACATAGGAATAATATGAATCTATGATACATACAGTATACATACATTTTATATATAATACAAATAGAAACAAGCTTGCATTAAAAACTGGTGAGCACCTTTTATAGAAAAAGCACAACCCATGATGAAGCTGTTCCAGTCAAGCAGGTTAGTAGTAGTCAAGAGTTTTCGGGCGCTCAGTCAATCACTTGTGATCATGACTGACGCACAACTGCACTTTAACTGCGGTGTATTGTGATTGTGTTACTTTATTTTTCCCTTCTCTGGACTGTCGTGAGCCGCTCTGCCCTCCTCCAAGCACCTTCAGGTCACGCCGAGGCGTGTACGACACCTGTGAGCGATGTGCCGTGTGACACGAGCTGCATCCCAACGACTGTAGATGTGGTGAGAAGGGGGGTGGGGGGGTGGGGGTGATCACACACACACCCTCAGCACCCGTTGCAACCCCTCCCCTCCCCCCAGCCCTTCCTTTTTTTATATATATATATATATTTGCACACAATGACCCCATGCAGAGTGCATTTTCAGATCCGACCCGGCTCGTCTGCGCCTCGCAGGCAGTTTTATGTAGTTGCTGACCCTGGACTGTGGAGCAGGTGTTTAGGGTCTGATAACATCATGACAGAGAGTGCAGGTGTGACCAGGCGGCACGGACGCACAAATAGACACATGCAAAGACACATATTGTATGTCGCCGCTGCTGGATGGCCCTGGCTCTTTGTTCGCCGGCGCACAATGACGTCGCACAACAAGGGACTTGTATTCTGTGCGTACAGCTGCAGGTGAGCGCCGGCCGCGCAGAATGAGAAACCATCTCCAGGCGCCGCGGGCTCACTCAGCCTTGCAAACGTGACTAAACAGCACATTATTTTGTTGTTGCTGTTGTTGTTGTGAAGTTGAATGCTTCATTGCTCACCTTAAAGGCCCCAATTTGTTAAATTGAACAGCATGTTAGGCTAATAAAGCAAAGTGTTTTTGACGTTTATTTTAGTTTTTTCTCTTACTACAGTAGATAGCACGTCCGTCTCGCAGATAGACGGACAGACAGACAGACAGACAAGTAAATAGATGGATAGACAGATGATAGACTGCCTCCAGTGATGTCAGAAATGCTTTGTTTCAACAGATGAGTGCGTATGTATGCACAGATTTATGCATATTTTTATATGCATATATATATGTATATATATATGTATATATGTGTGTACTGTATATATGTATATACTGTGTACATATACATTTATATACATATACACATATATAGTCATGCAAACATACAGTTAAGACATGACGTAAAGGAACAAAGGTTGAAAAATAGTAACCACCATAGGCAGTGAGATTTCTTGCCTTCGTGTTATGTAAATATAAACATTTATCATAAGGCAATAAAGACACGGTCCAGGTTTATTTTAACTGGCTTTGTCAGACTGAAAGCACACTGTTCCAAAGTGAAAAGTTACACATACGGGCCTTTAAATGATCCACGTCTCTCTCCGCTCTCCTCTGCGTTGACAGTGTCTGTGTCCGAGTCACTGCAGGATGCCCCACGTTGGCTCGGGAGCCGGCGGGGGCGGGGCCGGGGTGGGCTGAGGTGGGGTGGGGTGGGGCGGGGGGGAAGCCTTGTCCTCTGCACCATCATGTGGAGAGAGGCAGGAACAGCAGTGACTCCATTGACATTCCTCTTGGCAGAGGCGACCCCCCCGGGGACGCTGGTGCGAGGAGGGACACGGTGCTGGAGAAAAAAGTCCGATTGGTTCACTTTCAGCTCTGGGTGTCAGGAGCCGGTCAGAAATCCGGAAGTATACGACAGCAGAAAGTGCTGTGCATTTTTCAACATTTTTATTTTATTCTATTTTTTTTTTATCATTATTTTTTTTTTTTTGTCACGGAGATGCCCTTGCCTGCCGGGCGTGATGCTTTGCTGATAGGCGGCGCGGCTGAAGGTGCAGCCTTGATAAGCGCTCATCTCCAGACAGAGAGATGTTTTGTCTCTCCCCTTCCCGTTGAGCATGACAGAGAGGATTTCAGAGAGGCTGCGCTGCCAGATGGGAGATTGTTCCTCCATGGGTATTGTCTGCAAAAAGAGAGGGAGGCGGGGGTAAAAAAAAAAAGGGAAAAAAAAGAAAGAGAAATGCCTCATAATATGTCGGCTTTATCTGCGCTAAAACATACCAAACATTTTTGCATGCGATACCGCGCTACAGAAGCTGCAGCCTCGCCCATCTGTGCCGCCGCAAAACTGTATCTCGGCCCTGCAGCGGGCGAGCGAGCTAGAGCGAGAGCGAGAGCGAGAGCGAGAGCGAGAGCGAGCGGCGGCAGAAATAACTCCACTGATCTGCGGAGGAGCCCCGCCGCTGCCAAATTTGTGATACGTAAAATGTGTGAAATAGTGTGATATTGAGACGTGGCTCCGGATAGATTATGTCGTATCAGCGAGCTGTGTTTTATCCCTCTCCCCACTGTGCGCTCCTGCGGCTCTCTATCTCGTTCACACACGCGCAGCGACACACACTGACACACATAATGCTCCATCATTTCCCCCTCATCCTGTGTGAGAGGTGTGAAAGGCAAATATATGCTCTCTCCCTCACTGTGGACATAATACTGAGGTCATGAATGGAATGTTAATCAATGCTTTTTTTTTTTTTTTTTTTTTTTGCTTTACCGCCTATCTCTGCAAATGGACACACGCACAAACGCACGCACACACACACACACACACACACACAGGGCGTACAGAATCTCGGGATTTGCCGAGACGATTACCAAGCTCGCCAAAGAAAGATGGAAAAAATAAAACAGCCAACAATACCCTATTTCAAATATGCGTTCCACTGCGAGCGAGTGGGTGTTTCTATCTGGGACCACGACAGCTTGCCTTGACTTGTGTGTGTGTGTGTGTGTTTGTGTGTGTGTGTGGCAGCGACAATGCGGAGAAAAGACCTGGGGGAAGCAGAAAAAAAAAAACGGGGACACTTTCAACGGCCAGCTGTGTGAGCGAAAGCGGGAGGCAGGAAGTGCGACGGCGGGCGCCAGCCGAGCAGGTCGGCGCCCGAACGCGACCCGTGAACTTCGAAAACCGCGTCGCGTCGGGAGGAGCCGGAGGCGAGAAAAGGGGAGGGCGGGAGGGAGGGAGGGAGGGAGGGATTGTGGGGAGGAGAGGCTGCGGATGGCGGGCGGATCAGCGGGCCGTGTTTGAGTATCTTATCGTGGCTGTCGCCAGCTCAACCTCGGCCTTCATTGACTTTGCGCGGGGATTAGAAAGGCCCACGCGCTCCTGATTATTTGGGTGAGCGGGCGGCTCCAACACTGCAAACAAACACAGCGGCTGGGACGGTTCCAGTCGCAACACGGCCGGTTGGCCCCCGACAACTGACACGCACCCTGGAGGGAGGGGCGGGGGCATCGGAGGCCCACCTGTCGTGCCGGTCGCTGTTTCTTTTTTTGTTTTTTTTTTAGACGTTCTCAACCCCCAAGATAAAGTTTGTTGTAAAGGGGGGGAAACTTTCAGTTCTCCAAAGGGTGGTAAATAAGAATCAAGCAAGAGTGAGCAAACATTTTGGCAATCTTGAGGTGTCGACTCGTGGTTCTGGGAGTCCCCGACCTCCACCGAATCTTCTTACATCCGACCACACACTGAATTATAAGCACAGAGTAATCATTAATCCATCATGGTACCCATTGCCTCCCTGCTTGGCACTCAGCCTTCAGGGTTGGAATTGGAATTGGGGAGGTTGGATCACCCAATGATACCCGGACGCAGCACCGCTGCTGCCCACCGCTGCCTCAGGGGCTGATGGGTCAAATGTGGAGGACAGATTTTGCATCCTTCGGGTTGTGACAATCACTGGGACTTTAACTTTCACTTTAACAGAAGTGTTGCCCATAGGGAGGCTAGCGATATTTGAGAGGTTTTTCCAAGTTTAGGTGTTTCCATTGCCAATTTTTTTTTTATTGCGATATTTAGGTTTCGTGCAATTCTTCCAGGCTGCCAGGGTGCGAGCCCGTCTTCAGCTACACAATCTTTAATCTCTGAAAGGGGGGGGGAGGTCCGGACCCCCAAAACATGGACTCTGGGCAAATACCTTTGTTGCTCCCGGCTGTAAATGCCTCATAAATAAAGAGGAGTCGAGCAAGAGTTGTGAAGAAGTTGATGGGGGGGAAAAAAATCAAACTAAAAGCTGTGCAAAATAAAAACCTTCCTCTACAGGAAAACATTTCCCTGCGCATTTTCTGTCCAGAAATGAGGAGAAGCTGTGAGAAGCTGTGAGAAGCTGTGAAGGCCCCGGGAACGCCGCGTCGCCGCCGTATCCGCTCCAGATGTGGGCCAGACCGAGCGGAGCCGCGGCCTGTCGCACTCGGCGCTGGATTTAGTCGTCTCTTCCTCCAGGTGTGAAGCCTCACGCTGAGTCCCCCACATGTTCCCTCGCTCTTATCCAAACAGGGCTGAGCTGGTGACAGCGCTGATAGGCCCGCCCTCTCCCCCCTCCTTCCTGCCTCCCCCGGTGGCCCACCCACCAACCCACCAACCCACCCACGGAGCAGCCAGCCCGTCCTCCACCTCCTCATCCTCCTCCTCCTCCTCCACCTTTACTGTAGTTCTCCTCATGGCACAGGCGCAGGTCGGTTCTTTAAAACGGGCGTTTATTCAGACACATCTTGGAAGCATCCATTCGTTCACACTCTGAGAACTGTAACAAACATATAAATCAACATAAAGTGCAAAGTAAGAAAAATAAAGGTACACAAAAAAAATGGCGCTAGGCGCTAACGTCAAATTTTACAGACAAATGAACGACCTCGCTGCGCTGCCTGTCATGAACAGAGGTTGAATGCTGTGAAGTCTTTTTCTTAAGCTTCTATTTAACCGTCTGTGTGAGCTACAGAGGTTTAAATATACAGAGTACAGCAACTTCACGAGAGAGAAAATACTCTGACTGCACCTCAGTAAAGCTACCATGTGGTTTACAGCGGAGCGCGCCACCCAAAACGTTCCCCCTTGCAACAAAATAAAGGACGTTCATTCCTTATCGTGTTTTTTTAACCTCAAATAATTCACCGTAACATGAGATCATATTTTTAACCTTACATCAATTATTTATTTATTTATTTATTTATTACGCTGCGTGAAATTCTGAAAGCTCATTTATGCGATTAATCTTATCCTTATAACAGAACATTTGTCAAACAGCATTTACATTCACCTCCTCACCTGTCAGCAGAGCTGCAGACCTGGTTCGCTACTTCAGCACCATCCCCCCCCCCCCCCCCCCCACCCCCACCCCCCACTCCAAACCTCCCTCCTCCATCTCCCAATCCTTGGAGCTGCGTGTCCGTCACGGTCAGGGCTTCTTTGATGAGGGGTCGCCGCTCTGCAGGCTCCGCTGCAGGTCTGGCGACGGCCTCAAGTGGCTCAGCGGTGCTTCGGGATGTAGAGGACTTGTTATATTTCAGGCCTGGTCAGTCTGAGCAGTGCTCCGGCGGCTCAGGAAGTCAGAGGGAGTGCAGAAAGAAAGCAGAGCCTCTGATTTCATGAATTGGTTACTTCCATTGAATTTGTGGCTTCAGCTGAAATCCCTCCGTTAGCGACGCTAGCTTCTGTTTCCTCTTCTTTCTTAAATGTTCTTCTTCTTTATTTTATACAAGATCCACCTACTCTTAAAGTTTTCTCCCTCTCTCTCCCCCCCCCTCTCTCTCTCTTTCTCTCTCTCCCTCCCTCGCTGGGACAGGGACAGCTAATGCAGTTGGGGCAAACATGAGTAGCAAGCCCACACAAAATATGTTGTCTCGTGGCTCAAAGTTGGATGGCTTCCAGGTTTGGCACAAGCGAAAATAACATATTTATGGGAGCAAGAAATCGAGCGTCCTCGTTGCAACATATCGCTGCTCAAATCTGCCTTGGTTTTTAAGTGTTACATGGAAGACACAGCGGAGCAATTGTTTCTTTCCGCTTGAATTTTTTTGTATCTCTCCAAAAAAAAACAAAAAACAACAACAACCAACTTTTCAGCCCTGATTCATTACAAGTCAATTATTGAGTTAGAAAATTAATTAGACGGCAGGCTTAGAGGCTGTTGTTTTGAACAATGAAGTCAGTGGATTAAAATGAAGTTGTTTTTTTTTCTTCCCCCCACTTCAAAAGCTCTGAAAGAAATGAAATATTTCTGATTACTAAATCCAATTTTCTATTAAGTCAAGGGTCGTTAGCCTTTAAAAAAAAAAAAAAAAAAAAAAGAAGCCGTCTGTGGGTTAGGCTAGTGTGTGCCAGGGTACCGTAGATGATTTCCTGATGTTGAAACTGCTGCTGTAGCGGCTCCCAGTAGTCGAAGTTTGAGCGAATAAACCCTCCTGGATTTCCACCCTAAAGCTTTATAGGAAACACCCTGAACGCTCTGCACCTACGCAGCGACAGAGAGCCACTGCGATTTTTAATTATTTTTTTTTATTATTGTTTTTAACGACTCGTCGGTTTGCGCTCTGGCTGCGCAACGGACGCCGGCCAAGTCGCCTGTGTCTTCTCCAGTCGTTTTCACATCAGAGTTGGTCCATCACTTGCAAAAACTGTCACATCCCCGCTGGTTTGTTTCTCTCTGTTAAGCTCAGAAGTTGGCCAATTTAAGAAAACACGTGATCGGCAAAATAATTGTTTGCTCGCCGTGCTTTGGTCCGTTGCGTTTCCATTAACCTAGAAAATTTCCGCAAATTGGAACGAGCGAATGGCAAAATGTGCGGAAGGCAAAGGCGGCAATAATAGGAAACCTTGTAATGGGGAAAACAGAGATCCGCGCGAGCGTTGCTGGGAGCTGCGTGGCGGCGGTGCAGGTGTTGCAGTGGTAATAAACCTGACAGAAATTTATAACATCTACTCCTGCCGCGCTTGTTGGAGCGACTCAACCTGAGAGGAGAAAAACCCAATTTTGGAAATATTGCTCAAGTTTTGCACAAAGCCTGTAATGGAAACCCAGCTGCTGTTGCTCTGCTGGCGCTTGAGGAATGTGTCACACTGCACAGCGGGATGATGTTCGGTCCAAATTCTAAGGGAAATTAGATCACAAAAACAGGCCGTCTGCAATTTCCCTTATTCGGCCATCCAATTCTTTGTGTTTCAGTTCCTCAGAAACGCAAAACAAAACTCAGGGTTTCCGTCTCTGGGTTTCCTTCATCGTTCCGTTCCAGTTTAGAACCGGGTCTCGTGACATCATCGCGACGTCCTCTCTTCTGCTCCAACTGGAGCCAGAATCCTGAAAAGGAAAAAAAAAAAAGGAGTGCTGGTATTAATTTCTTAGGCCCGCTGGCGTGGCTCCCCCTGGCAGCAGAGCGGCGGCTCCAGCCTCAGCCTCAGCCTCAGCCTCAGCCTCAGCCTCGGCTCTGGATCTGGAGCCGTCTTCATGTAGGAGTGTTACTGGAAAGCTGGACAAAAGGGATCTGGCACCAGGAATCAGCACAGGCCCAGAAGCTGCCAGCATCTGTAACGGAGCTGGGAGAAGATGAGGGATTAGTATTCAAAGAAGACAGAGGTGAAAAAAAAACATATATAAGAATCATAGAAAAAAATAAAAGAGAAACTCATCCTCTTGCCTTGTTTTTCTAGTGTGATATCAATAACGAAGCAGCTTCTGTGGAATATCAGTGAGGTTTCCAACACTATGACGAGTGTCTGCTTGCAGGGGGCTGTTTTGAAATTGCAGGCATAGGGGAGAAGCTGAATAATGAAGTGAATCCTTTCATATTTGCTGCAGCAGATGCAGAACTGAGGTCGTTTTGAATGTTGGGTGCGTGCGCCACTCGCAGCGACGTTCAGAGGGAGTAGAACTTGTGTCATGACCCTCGCGCCGTGCTCGTTGCAAGAAGAAGAGCTTGAGCCACTTTGGATTTTGTTTCCAGATGACGTGGATTCTTGGCAGAACTCACCGTGGAGGTTTATTTTTCCCCTCAAACAAGCCGAATTAATGAAAACAAAATCCAACGATTGTGTCTCTCTGTGGTCGGCGACCCTCAGTTTTTCAGATGTTTTTTTTAAACACACAAAAAAACAAATGGTTTAAGGCTCCTTATCTTCTTTGGTTTGGCCAAAGTATTCACGCTCTACATCTGCAAACACCCTCAGCTTGTTTCACACAGACACCGTCATTGATTTCTGCTGCCCTGCAGTTCCTTGCTTTTGGCAGCGTGGTCCGTGCATTCCTGCACAGGATTACACCCAAATCTCATCTGCACTGTGCCCATCGCTGCCTTTCCCAAGCATGGCATCCTTAGAGTTCCCGCTCATCAGATCACCTGATTTGGGGTCAGCTCGGCCCAGATCTTGGTGCAAAAAAAGGCCATTTAGTGTTGATGCATCTGCAACTAATTGCTACATCTGTGCCGACACCTAAAAATGTACATTATTCCAACGTTCCTGATATTTATTTTTACTATATTTACTTGGCGCCGTAGACTGAAGTGGCTCCATGGGTGGATGCGCCACGCTTTCTGAGACCAGCGGTGAATATTTAATGCTGTGTCAACACGCAAGAAATCCAGAACTCTCCCTCTCCGAACCTCATCTCAGCTCCGTGTTATTACAAGCAGGCGTCCTCCGAGTGGAAAATCTTCCTTGCCTGCAAGTCTCAGGGGCGACTTTATCAGCTCGCGTGTCGGCTCCATTGAGCAATGATGTGTGTTGGGTTTTGGCTAATCGGTAGATTAGCGGCCTCCCCAACCTTTACAAAGATGATGAGCAGCTCATGGCGAGACAAGGTGGGAGGTGGGACTGCAAATCAAAGGTGTGTCTCCGTCAACCTTGGAATTGTGCAAATTGATGCTGTAAATGTAAAGTGTGTCAAGAGAAACATTGGAAACATTTCTGTATATTTCTTTGAAAAATATCTTCTAGTTTCCAGACCTGCAAGAATGCAGAATTTTAGGTTACTCATAAAAAGGCCCATTGTGTGAAAGTACATAGCACAACGCTCTAGCACAATAAGATTACTCAAATGAATTGGCATGAAAGCAGAAAACGCATTTTCCCGACTCTCAGCGACACCCAAGTTGCTTCTGCAGTGGTGAGTTGGTGGGATTTCACAGTGATCTCGTTCCCGCCCGCGATGGTAACACCCCCCTGGGATTCTGGCTCAGGCTTTAGTCTGTGACGCTTTGCTTCGGACTCGGGACCATTTATCACATTTCCTCCTGCGCGAGCTCCAGCGTTCGACCCGCTGACCTCCGGCGCCGGCGCCCATGAATCTCCTCCTTCTCGGGACTCCGCCGAGGTTTTCTCCGACAAGCTGTCGCCACCCACCCCTCCACCAACCCCCCCCCCCCATCTTGAGCGCGCTGGTTTTCCAGTGCGTGCCGCCGCCTCGGCTGGGGGTTATTGAAAAGCTGCTCGGCTCGCGAGGCGACGCCTCATTACCCGCGCCGCCTCCTTCTTTGCCCCAGAAGAGGGGCGCGGCTTCCCTCGCCGGGGCCCTGTCGTCAAGGTGACCCGACATGCCCCAGGATGGCAGGCAGGCAGGCAGACAGGCTGGTGGAAGCGGGGGTGGGGGGGGGGGGGGGGTGGCTCTTCTCCTTGTCTTGACTGCGCTGGGGCCACCGTATGCTGGCTGCTGCTGCGCCGGGCCTCGGGTGGAGGCTCCAGACTGCCGCACGTCTCCCAGCGAGCCAGCAGCTGATCTCGTTTTTTTTTTTTGTTTTTTTTTTGTTGCACGCAGCTGCCCCCCTTCCTCCTCCCCCGCCTCCAGACAATCAGGTGACCCAGGTGAAGGTGACCCCACCACCACCACCACCCCTCCCTCGCCTGTTGTTGGACGGCCTCTTGAAAATTGGAGCAGCCCAATCTGAGCGTCCCCCACGTCTGACGATGGGAGATTTTTCTGCCAGTCTTAGGTTTTTAAGGCTTTTTCAAGGCAGGCAGGCAGGCAGGCAGGCAGGCAGGCAGACAGACAGACAGACAGACAGACAGACAGGCAGACAGACAGGCAGACAGACAGGCAGGCAGGCAGGCAGGCAGGCAGGCAGGCAGGCAGACATGCAGACAGGTAGACAGACATGCAGACAGGTAGACAGGCATTAGACAGGCAGGCAGACAGACAGACAGACAGGCGGGCAGACGGTAGAAGCTGCAGACTGTCACTGTGCATCTCGCCCTTTTATCTCCCCAGACCTCCGCCGCTGACATCCATCCATCCATCCATCCGTCCTTTTCATTGTTCCTCCCCCCACTCCCCGCTCCCACCCCACCCTGTCTGCTCCGCCACCCTCCACACCCCTCCCCTCCCCACCCCTCCCCTCCCCGCCACGCCGCCGCCGCCGCCGCTCCTCTAACGCGGGACAGATTGGGAAGCCGTGGCAGCGGCGGCGGCGCAGAAGTTGAGGGAGAAGCTATTTATCCCAGACGGATCAGGAGGTGTGTGACGGAGGTGTGGACGGTTGCTGCAGGTCAGTGACGTTGGCAGGCGCCAGGCAGGCCGGCCCACATGGCTCGGGGACTGTGGGACCGCAGACAGATGGCACCTGGTGGGTGACAAACAATTAACAAACCAACAAGAATGGCTGCATCGGCGGTGTACCCACAAGCGCGGGGAGGTAGCGGGAGAGGAGCGGGTGCATCTGTGCGCCGAACACTTTCCCTCTCTTTACTTTTTTTCCCTCTTGTTTTGTGTAACAGTTGCCTTTTTGCCCATGTGTCTTCTTCGCAAGGAAAGAGGGAAAAAAAAAGAAAAAGAAACACTCCCGTTGTCGTGCCGCTATAGAACGGTTCTAAATAAAGCGGCGTTGAGCATATGCAGCTAGCATATGCTCCTGTTTATTTCGGTGCAATGGAGGGACGCAGCAGCTAATTTGAATGAACAGTACAGCGAGGCAACACGTTTGAAATCTACATGTGAAGAAAAAGTTACAAACAATCATATGTGGAAAAGTTTCTCGCGGCTAAGTGGATGCTGGTGTTGACAGCTGTGTGTGTGTGTGTGTGTGTGTGTGTGTGTGTGTGTGTGTGTGTGCGCGCGTGTACTCCATGTGTCTTAGCTAGCTAAGTTTTCATAGCAGCTTTGTTGCGTTACGTCATAAAAAAAACATATTCAGCTGATGTTTCTGCTCTTCAGTCTGACTCTGAATAAACTCTCAATGTTATTGAACTGTATGAATGTGTGTAAAGTGGCGCCATCTTCAGGTGGGGCTCCAAGCGTGTGTGTGTGTGAGAGAGAGAGAGAGAGAGAGAGAGAGAGAGAGAGAGAGAGAGACTGACCGACCACATCTGGAGTCTAGACTCTGTGGCTCGGTGGGCAGGCTCCTATCTACGAACAGCATCGGGTCCGGAGAACGGCCATGTTGACATAGGTGGTGGGCACACACACACACACACACACACACACACACGCAGCAGCAGCATCTGTTTCAACAGTCACTTTTCTTACCAAATACAGCCAACCCCTCCCCCTTCCCAACGACACATCCACACGTTCGCACTCTGAAGGACGGCTGGATGAGATGGAACAGAGAGAAATAAAAAAATCTAACTACTGGTGCGAGGTCAAAATGAGCCTCCTAACCAGGAGGAAAGCGCTACCTCCTGGGATCCAGCGCTGTAAATTCCCATTTCCCTTTGCTGTGGCAGGAAGTGAGGCCGCGGACAGAGGGAGGGGCAGCAGCGTGCGGTCGGTGTTGCTGGTGTGAGCCTGTGTGCTGCCGCGTGACGGAGCCTCTCTGAAGGCGCGATGCCTAATCAGGGAAATGGCCTCTTGAGTCTGCTAGTGGGTGGATTAGAGTGCATTGTAAGGTGTGTGATAAGGATGCAATGGGCACTGGGAGGTGGGGCCGGGTTCCCTAGTCAGCATCACAGCGTTGCCTTTTAGGGTTTTTACTTTAGTGCTGTCAAAATGCTCGCGTGCGTGTTTATTTGGTGATTTTTTTTTTCAAGTTTGTTTCGGCAGCAGAAAATAGCAAAAAATATTCCGCCTCCTCCTCCGTCCAAACATAACGCGCCATTTTCACTTGAAGTGAGCCGTGAGCGATATTTGAGAGTTTTTTTTGAAGTTTAGCTGTTTCCATTACCAGTTTTTTATTGCGATATTTAGGTTATGCGCAATTTTCGGGCTAATGGAAACGCTACTAGTGTGATGTGATGTGTTTTTCATGCTGATCAGTTGTGTCATCTATGACGGTGAAAATGTCAGAAAAATAGGTATAACATTGGACCTTTAAATAATATCATTCAAAGTCTTTATTTATTTTGTAACTGGGACAAACGGGAAAAAACAGTCAAATAAAAGCTGTGGTACACCCCCCCCAGCTGACCCTTTGACCTTTGAGTCCTCGTCTTTGTCCCCTTTCGCACGTGTGAAAGTGCTACATCATTTTTAGCAGGAAGCTTAAATGACATAAGTAAAATATGGATGCTTTTAATAACATCTGCAAATAGTGTCAAGTGACCAGAGAGCATCGCGTCTATGATGTTGGAGCCAGGCGAGCCATCACAGAACATTCCGAAGCCAGTTTACATAACGGCCTGATGTATTAATGATGGTTTAAAAAAAAAAAAAAACAAGAAAAAAAAAAACAGCCATAAATCTCAGTCGGAGAAGGACGTGCAAAGAATGTGGGAGCGAAAAAGCTTCTTCTTTTTTTTTCACAGGATGAAAATAAACACTGATAAGACTGTGGGAACATTAGCAGAAGAGTTATGCCGCTGAGCGCACAAACACGCAAGCATAACAAACACGCAAAGATAATAACAGCACCTAAATGGCGACTGATTAGTGCTTTATGTGATTAAAGAAAAAAAACAACAGCAACTACTCAGATGATTACGGGAAAAAAAAAAAAAAAAAAAAAAACTTGATTCGCTGTGTATAAAATCTCTATAAAATGATCTCCTCCAGATTGTTACGGCCAAACATGACGCGACCTCAGTCATGATGGGTGATCTTTGGAAAAATCAATCCTTACACAGAACTGTTCTCTGCTCTTGTGTTCAGTCCCCAAAAATATAAAGAGTCTGTCATGAAAACGAGGGGCGTGTCTTCTCCGCACGGAGCAACCGTATATATCGGCTAATAGAATCTGGGGTATAAATTTTTCTGGCACCTTCTCCACCTCAGAGGAGCCTCCCGGTCGATAAGGGACGGAGATTGGGTTGAAAATTGATTTTCCAGTATAATTGCTGTTCTCGTCGTCGGGGAGACGCAAGTGTCTCCAAGGCTGTTTTTCTTCCCTTTTTTTTTTTTTTTCCCCTCCTCCCTCCTATTACAGCCTCCGCCGGCTCTCCAAATTACCTGCTGCCCTGAGAAAACCCAGGCGAGGGGCTCAGCCTTTGGCCCGCGCCCGTCCTCAAGGCCGCGGAGCCCCGGAGCCGGGGAGATTAACGTGGCGGTCGGGCCGGTCGATCAGGGCCGATGGCGCCCTGAAGATTGATGACACTTGACCCTTTTGACTGATGGAGAACCTGAAGCGTTTTTTTAATATATTGTCCCTGTGGAAGCAGCGCTGGAGATATTTAATGTTGGTGGCTTGATGCGGCGTCATGTCACCTGTTTTAGGCAGAAAGAGTGCGCGACGCCACCAGTGCCTTTAACATCCATCCATCCATCCATCCATCCATCCATCCATCCGTGTTCAATACCCACTTCTTCCTGCGTCCAGGGTCATGGGGGTCTGCTGGAGCCTAACCCAGCTGTCAGAGGGCGAAGGCAGGGTGACACCAGTTCATGGCAGGGCCACACAGATAGACAAACGACCACGGGCAATTTAGAGTTCCCAATTCACCTCACGTGCCAGTTTTTGGACTGTGGGAGGAAGCCGGAGAACCTGGAGAGAACCATGCAAACAATGCGGAGGTCCGAGGCCCGGAATCGAACCCAGGACCTTCTTGCTGTGAGGAGGGGCAGCGCGAACCACCGTGTCGCCCCTGTGTGCTTCTAACAAAGATACAAAAATTAATAACAGTGACACCGGTGCCGATACTCTTCACCTGTTTTTTGAGAATTACCCGATTAGCCTGCGTCTTATTACAGAGCAAAGCGAGACTTTTGTCACGCAACCCCGCTGCACCTGAAGAGCACCCCCTAGTGGCTGCCTTTTGGATGTAACCAGCCTCGGTAGGCGCCGTCACACTTAGTTCCACCCTGGAACTTGGATCTAAATCCACCCGCTTCCGGCTTCTGCTCCGTCCCTGACGAGACGACGGCGTGACGACCGTTTTGTGCCTCGCGGGCCCGCCGCGCACGCGGCGCCGCAGAGCCGTCGCCCAGTGACATGGCCCCCCCGACCACCCTCCACCCTCCCACGGCCCTCCGCCGCCCCCCGCTGCGTATCGTGCTCGGCCCGCCCCCCCCCCCTCTTGAAGCCTCCTCTCTTTGCTCCACTGTACAGAAAAAGCCCTATTGTGGCTCGGCCGAGATAAGCCGAGAGGCCGAGGGTGGGGGGGGGAGTGGAGGAGGGGTGGGGGGGGATGTAGGGAGGGAGGGGGGAGTCGCGGTGTCTCGGGTGGAGGCGCCAGGCCTATCTCCTCTATCTCATCATGTCGGCGGCGTTCCCAAAGACAGTAGTGGTAAGAGGCCCGTCACCCCTCCCACTCTGCCGCTGTCCACCTATTGCACACACACACACACACACACACACACACATGGAAGGGGGGGGAGGGGCAGAGGGAGACGCTTTGGAGATTTATGTCACGGTAACCGAATAGCCTCCCCTGCTGAACTCCCCCGGCGAGGGCGGAGGAGGCTCCAGGAGTGCGAGCGCCGCCGCCGCCGCTTTATTTGGATTCGACTTTGAGGAGAGATGTGTCACTTGGAGATAGCAAAAAGTAAAAAAAATAAATAAAAAAAGGGAAGGAGGTTGAGTAAACGTTTTTGTACACAGACAAAAAAAAAAGAATGGCGCGCGCACACGCACGAGCGGCCTCGTGCTTCTTAACACGTTCCAAGCCAGCGTTCACACAGTTGCATTTTTAGGATGCCTTCCGAGTGCTCTTTCAACATTTCTGCGTTTGCCAGATTTTTTTTTTTTTCTCTCTCTCTTTTTTAAATTCCCATCCAGAAGATCCGCCGAAAGAAACTGTGAACAAAGTTGAGGGCTTTATCGAGACGAAACAGATGCCTGGCGACGGAGTTGTAATGCCAGCGCCGCGATTGCGCCACTTCCTCCTCCTGCCGCCGCCTCTTTATTAGCATTCAAAGAGTCAACAATGTGGTGTACGCGTGCATAATGGATGGAACACAGAATGTGACATCTCCTTGAATTCACAGGTTTAATATTTCATGGGTTTTTTGTTTTGTTTTTTTTCTTTCGGTGAGGCGCACCTGAGAGCCGAACATATGACCCAATCAAAAGTTAATGCGCGAACACGCAACGCGCTGAAACGGTGGCGGGGGGGAGGGGGGGGGGGTTGCAGAAGGAGACGCAATCGCTGCGTCGAGCGCGACGAGGTCGAGGTGGGGATTCCCCCCCCCAAAACCCCCCAACCCCCACCCCCCCCTCCCCGAGCTCTGCCTGCTTCTCCCGCTCCAGACTTTGAAGACGCATGAAAGGGTTAAAGGTCCAGTGTGTAATACTTTCAAGGAATTCCAGTCTGACAGCGTGTTTGGTATTTAGGGCATCGTCAGACGGGCTTCCTGAAAAGATGGCAGCGCTGAACAAAAAAAAAAAAAAAGCAAAGTCGCAACAAAATCAGTGTCTTTGAAGCTCCACGGTATTCAGCTCTTTATTGAAATGACTGACATACAAACATTATATGACTTGCTTAGTATTTAAATCAAAAAGCTAAACGGGCCACAGTTTGCCCGTAGTTTGCCCGTAGTTTATCTATATATATATTCTTATATATATATGAAAACCGTTCCAAGGGAAGGAAAACCAAATTACTTTTATTGTACTGTGATTATACATTTGTATTAATGTATTTATGGGTAGGATGCTAAGCTGTTGCCAATATAAATATCATAAATCATGCCGAGTTTTACACACTGGACCTTTAAGTCGCCTCTCATCGTCTAAAAGCCTGCTGAGTTCAGCCTGAGCTCAACTCTTCTGCACTGAGGCGACGTGGACGACCAAGCTCCTTCTGAGCAGACTTATTTTTAAAAAAAAAAAGACGACGACAAAAAAAAAAAAGCAGGTCACGCTTCAACACTCCAGGTGGATCCTCAGCTCTGTTTCTGGAACCTGCAAAAAAGAAAAAAAGAAAAAAAAAGGGAAAAACAGAGTCTAAATTGGGCTGCGACACTTCCAGCAGCATCTTCTGAACATGTGTTGGACTCAACAGGAGTCGGCCTCAAGGTGCGTGTACGGATTTGTGTGTGTTTCACACGCGCGGGGGCCTTTGCTCCGCACACACACATAAAGAGCTGTGTGTGTGTGTGTGTGTGTGTGTGTGTCTGCACCCCACCACCACCACCGCCCTCCCCCCTCTTCCTCCTCCTCCCCGCCGCCGCCGCCACCGCTTCAAACACAGTGTTGGCTGTGCGCGAGGGCGGCCGCGGCGTCAAGCTCGGCTTGCCACCAGTACACGCTGTGCCCGGCGCCCCGCCGAGGGGGAAGGAAGGAGCGCAGCGGGCCGGGCCGCCTCCAACACCTCTCCCGCCGAGCCAAAGGCCCCTCCGGTGGCGGCGGCGGCGGCGGCGGCGGCGGTGGCGGCGGGCTCCCAGCGCCAGAACAGGCCCGCGGAGAAAGGATAATGAGAGGAGCTACAGGGACGACATCACAGGATCCCGAGGACGCCGCTATCACTAGCGTTCGCACGCACGCACCAAGGCACACACACACACACACGACAAACAGCGAGATGTAAACATGCAAATATAGAAACATATGCACACGAGCGCAACCGCTCGTAATCACCAGGGCTGGCAGAGAAAAAAACAAGCAGCCAAGCTCGCACACACACACACACACACACACACACACACACTCTTAAAGGCTTCAATTCAGCTTTGGGAGAAGGCAGCGTGCGCGTTAACGCACAACTCTGCCTTGTGTACCTCTGTCTTGGGAGCTGCAACGGTAATCTGCACACATCGTCTTTTTTTTGTTGTTCAATAAAGATCCCATGTTTATCGTTAAGACGCGTTGGACACTCAAAGAAAACTCTGCGGGGGCGACGCCATATTGTGTTGTATCCCACAATGCATTGCTAAAAGTAGTGTACAACCGATGGTCCCTAACCCGGCAATGTATCCCATCATGCATTGCGCTCACGCTGACCCAAAGGTAGAAAAGGCGAGCTGTATGTTTTTCAATGTGGGATGACGGCTAGTATAACATGTACTGGTCACGACATTGCATATATGTGTAAATTAATATATAATAATAATAATAATTCATATTTAATTATTAACCACGAGCTGACAAGATGTTCTAATGATGCGACCACAATGGTGTTATTAACGGCTCATGGTGGTGCCTAAAAGTTGTTGTTTTTTCATTTGGCTAATGAGTGCACTATATATAGCTGGCTACAATGAACTCCCTATACTTGGAGTTCTAAATACACTTGTCTTCAGATTTTCCTCATGGTGGAGTTTGCTTTTGGCCTCCTGCCTAAACCAGCACGACGTGTTTGGGCTAAAATCCCAGAGAAGATATGAAGTTGTTGAAAGTAAAAATTAGCTCGTCAAGCACTTTCACTCCCGTCCTGAACACCTGGAGGCGTGTTTTCCTCACCTGCGACCTGCCGTCACGACTCCCGGTGAGGTTCCCAGAGTTTCCCCGCTGCGCCTGCGACTACCTTCGACTGTTTTGTCACCGCCGAGGAACCTGTAAAAAAACTGAGTGGCGAAACAAACAGTGGCAGGCGTCAAACCAAGCGCGTTGACGAAATCGTGCCAATCCGACACGCGATCACAGTGTCTGCAAAGCGCTGGATGTGATGCGTGTGCGACTCCTTTCCGCGATGTTAAAGATGAGAGGGGGGAGGAGAAAATTGGATTAAATTGTGTGTGGCAGCTCACTGTAGGGAGGTAATTAGGGACAAACATTGAGACACAGAGTCTGATCTCTCCTGCTGGAGGTTAAGTGAAATAGGAGCTGCGAGTCCCAGCGTCCCAGTGGCACGGTGATTAGAATTTTCCTAATGTGGGGCTAATGGGGATGTCAGCCGGGAGCGGGAGCCCCAACACGGCGAGCTCTCGTGACAACAAGTGGTCAAAAAAAAAAAAATCATACCGATTAAAGAGACGGAGGTGGAGGAGGAGGAAGCAACACGTGGGCGAGCGGAGTCGGGCTGCGCGGACGACGGAAGAAGCGATGTGGATTTCGCTTTTGATTGGACGCGAGGGGAGAAGCGGCGGCGCGCAGCTGGGATCGCTTTGATACGCTTTTTCGCAAACACGTTTTGTTTGTTTGTCTTTTTCCCCTCACGCGCAGCTCCTTAAATGCACAAATTAAAAATGAAAAAAAAAAACAACTAAAATAAAAATCAGCAGGCTGCAAACCCGCAGAAAGAAAGACAACATAACCAAAAACAGGTGTTTGAGCAATTTGTTGTTGTGTTTGTTGTTGTTTTTTAATCATTACAATAGCATTGTTATCATCATCTTGGGGAGGGGGCGCGAATGGTGGGAAACGTGCGCGACTCTTCGGGCCCAGCAGTCGCGTGGGGCTCCAGAGGTTCTGTCGCTAATATGCTAGCAACTGATTCTCAGTCGTAGGGCCTCAAAATTTGCTGTCGGCGCCCCTGATTATCGTCCCCCGCTGCCTTCCATTTCCCAGCGCTCGCGTCTGTCACCCGCTGCTTTTCCATGTTTGCTCCGCCCCCCACCCCCACCCCCGAGGTTCCTGCATCTGCGCATCGGATCCAAGCTCCGCGCCGGGATTTCACCGTCACTGTTAGCGACGGCCGCGGTGCAACTCGAGCAACACCGCGACGCTGAAACGACGCAGGTGGGGACCAGGGGTGCGTGTGTGTGTGTGTGTGTGTGTGTGTGTGTGTGTGTGTGTGTGTGTGTGTCGGAGGTGGGGGTAACAAAGTGCCCCCCCCGACCCCCAAGGAGCTGCAGATGTTGACGCTGGGAGCTGTTTGTTGGTAGAAGGCGGCCTCGCTCGTACCACTGTCGCGTGTGGGAACGCTTGCGCTCGCACAGAAGAGACCGTTTTTTGCGGCGGCCCCCATGGCTACGTTGGTTGCGCGAGAGCCCAGCTGAGAGAGGGAAGACTCGGGCGCAATCGCGGGCGGCTCGGAGGGGCCTGCGGGCCACACAGGTACCCCCGACATCCGAGGGGATGAAAGGCTGCGCCGCAGATGTCCCCCGCTGGGGTTCAGCGGCCCAGCCAGCAAATGTCATGTTTGGCAGCTGGCACGCCGCTGCTCTCCCACCAGTTGTTTGGCACAGGCGCCTTTCTAAAAAGGATGCGAGCACCGGGAGCGCCCTAATGGGAGCCACATTAAAGGGAGTCGCTGGCTTCTGTCTGTCACACAACATTAACCTTGTCCTATTTCCCGCTCGCGTCGCCCAGCTGAGCCGTCCTTCCGCCCGCCCGCCCGCCCGCTCCCGTGTCTGCGCTCGTGCACGAGGCCCGCGCACCCCCCCCCCCCCCTCCCAACCCAACCCCCGCTGTGTACTGTACATGAGTGCACTGCGCCACAGTGGGGCTCTCCCTTTGCGCTGGCTGTCAAGCCTTTTGATCTGTTTTAAAGGATCAATTCACCCAATTGACTGGCTTTGATTTGTTTGGGCCTTCGTCGTTCACATGAAAAGCAAAAAGCAAAACAACAACAACGTCATCTTTGTCGTTTGAGCCCCTTTGTTGCTTCATTATTTTTTTTCTTTTACTTTTTTTAAATTTTTTTATTCCCCTTCTTTTTGATGTTCCCTTCAAGCATCGTTCCGCAACCAATCATCTGGCTCCGTCACCTTACACACAACTAAACCTCTTGTCCTCCTCACTACGTGTCTGATTTTTTTTCAGTCACCTGAGAAGAAAAACTCACATACAAACATATGTGTGTATAAATATGTGTGTGTAAGTGTATGTGTGTACATTAGGGATGCAGTGGTACAGTTTTCCCACCGTTCAGTAGGCTTCACGGTTTTTGCGCCACAGTAACATTACAGTTTCAATATTTTATCTATCTTGTCTATATCTAAGATAGATATATGACTACTCTGACTGGCAAAGGCAATATTGCATTGTAAACACAATTAAAAGCACAGACATAATCAAACCACAAACTTAGTTTTTTTTTTTCAAATTAAAACAAATCATAAAAAAAAAAACCCACACAAATGAAATATAAAGTTCACGACAGATTGTGTATATCATACAATCTGTCGTGTCAAAGGTCACATGACCAGGCCAGTAGTTTGCTGCAGCTTCCACAGTCGAAGGCCCCTGTGGTTGACTCCCACCACCAGCGACGGGCGGACGGCCTCAGACCAGAACATTACATCTGTAAAGCGTAAGCGCGGCTCTTCAGGAAGGCATTAAAACCTCGAGTCGTCTCCCGGGGCCTCCGCTAATGTTTTTTTTTTTCCCTCTCTCTCGCCCGGCGCACAATAGAACACGATGGTGGCATATTTTCCTGCTCGTCACGCGGCGGCGGCGGCGGCGGCAGCAGCAGCAGCAGCAGCAGCAGCCCCTCCGCTCGCTGGCACCAGCGACGCTGTTCCAGTTGTTGGCCTTTGTGTTAATACTCACCAGGGCCTCCACATGAAAATTCCGTTTGTGCAGAATGCTAAGAGAAGGCATTAAGGAAAGGTCAGCCACTCGCCGCAGGATCGCTGTTTAACAACGCGTCAGCCCTCGCCGCTAAAGCGCTAACACATGGGCGAGCGGGGCTGGAAGTTCTTAGCGAGCGCCAGTGATGTCATCTTTCTGATGGCTCGGCGTCGAGGCGCCGGGCGTTTAAACGCAGGCAGCGCGAGGAAAAAAAGGGATTTTGTTTACTCGGCAGTAGAAAAATAAAGCTCCTCCACCGAACGACATGTTAGCTCAGAGAGTTTAAAGGTCCAGTTGGGAGTTCGTTGGAGAAAAGGAAGGGGGGGGGGGGGGGGGGTTGATTTTTCTACGGAAGCCCAGAAAGACAAACAACCGTACGGGCATTACATTCAAATGTTTAATTAATATTTTTACAATTTTCTATTTTCAAGACAGGATGACTCTTTTTGATATCTGTGCCCTTTGTGACGTCACGAGGGGGGCTGTTTCCAGAACTGTGTGCGTCTCTGCACAAGTCTTCTAAAGAGGGGAACCAAAACAAAAAAAATAAATAAGCAAAAGTTGAACTTTAGCACACAGCTGTGGTGAAAGTGAGCTGGGGTAATACCGGGCCTTTCAGAATGTGAAAATGTCTCTTTGTGGTTTTACAGCCGATTAATCGCTGCACTATTCCTGACCTGCTTGTCAGAGAAATATCCCGACCCATTAACCCCATATTTTAAAACCTCAAAGTGTAGTTTATCTGAGGCTTTGAATTTGTTTTCCTTCGTATGCTTCAGAAATAGCAGCTCCTGCCGTCTCTCCGACTCGTTCCTCCTGACCTTTGTGTTCATATTCGTGTTTTTTTCCAAGACCAAATAGAACATGTGTTGGCGTTTAGGCTTGAATAGTACAGAGACACTCTTTGAATGTGCAATAGCTTTAGTTAACAAACAATATTTGTGGTCTTTGGTCACTTTTGTAGTAATCACTGTGGAACACTCATATAGTTCAAATCAACGAGAAGAAACCTGCAAGAGAAACGGCGCCACTGAACTCCTGACTGTATGTTATCACAACATACATCCACTTCAGCGCACAGACAGTCGCAAGCACACACACACGCACACACACACACACGCACGTGGCAAGTGGACAAATCCCACCCTGGGGATTTGGAATGCGTGCAATTAAGATTATGATCAATGACAAGTCAATCAAGTGAGCCTGTTCTCCGCTCGCTTCGCCCAGCTCAGCAATTATTCTCCAGCTGGTGGGGTCGGCCCTGGACCACTGGAGGAGACGTTCCACCCCTCCCCCTCTGCCTCCCCCAACCCCAACCCAACCCCCTCCACCCCACCCGCCAAACTCCCACACTGAGCGTTTCGCTTTGTCCTCCACCTTCCTCCCCCTCCTTCTCCTCCTCCTCCCCCTCCCCCTCCTCCTCCTCTTTCCTCCCCCTCGTCCTCCTCCTCCCCCCCCTCCTCCTCCTCTTTCCTCCCCCTCATCCTCCTCCTCCATCTCCCCCTCCTCCTCCTCCTCCTTCCTCCCCCCCCTCCTCCCCCCCTCCTCCTCCTCCTCCTCCATCTCCCCCTCCTCCTCCTCCATCTCCCCCTCCTCCTCCCGCCCCTCCTCCATCTCCCCCTCCTCCCCCCCCCCTCCTCCTCCTCCTCCTCCTGCTGCTGCTGCTGCTCCATTGAGCATTTAGTTCTGTCACTCACATCTGACAGCTCGGGGCTCTTCACCATTAGCCTCTGGCCTCTCAAGCCTTCAGACTGCATGTTAGGGCAGCTCCACCACCACCACCCCCTCTCCTCCCCACCACCACCAGCACCACCAGCATCCCCAAAACTGCTGCAGCCAGTGTGGCTTGTCCTATCATTATTGTACTGTATTTTTCTTTATTTAATTATTTAATCTTAGTACTGCATCTGTCTATCTGTCTTCATGGTGTCTTCTTGTCTATGTCCATCGGGTATTTTATTGAAGAGTCTATTAATACCTGACAAAGGGACTACCGATGGACATTAGCCTCCAGCTAACTCGGGTATATATATTTACTTTCTCATAGAAATATTGATTAATGTACTTTGTCCCTTTTTTAAATTTGACAGACTAGGATTTTTTTTCTTACACTTTGCACTGAGCAAAATGAGGAGTTTTCTTTCCACATATCTTTGCCCACCGACCCCCCCCCCCACCACCACCACCTCCCATCCCCCCCCCCCCCCCACACACACACACACACACACACACACATCCTCCCCCAACCACCCCACCATTATTTCTGTTAACATGATTTTCAGTTTAAAAGGCTCTTTTGTTTGTATCACTGACCAGAACAGAGCTCTGTTGAATATACACAGATAACAGTGGGAGAGGAGCTGCACCTGTCCTCCTCCTCCACCACCTCCTCTACCTCCTCCTCTTCTTCCTCCTCCTCCTCCTCCGTCACTGTTGCCGTTTTTTTTTTTTTTTTGCCATTGGCAGAGCAAACATGCTGGATTTCACAGCTTCTCAGGTACATTTGCTTCTGCGCTCACCAGCCGCCGCGCTGCATAATGGCGCTTTGTGTCGCCTGTGTGTACGTTGCGGAGAGGCTCGGCCCCATTATTCATAATAGACGGGGCTGGCGGCCCTGCCAGCAGCAGCAGCAGCAGCAGCAGCAGCAGCAGCAGCCGCATCGCCGGCGTGCTATCTGAGAGCAGATAAAGGAGGCAGGTGTGAGGAGGAAATTAATGTAAATCCATCAGTCTTCAATTAGCGCTCTGCCCACACCCAAAATAAAGACTCCGTCTCGGGCCAATAGGACCGCAGCTTTATTCACATCCCAAACCCACCTGCACGGCAGCGCCGGTTGCAGCAGCGGCACCACTACCCACCCACCCACCCTCCACCCCCGCTGTGTAAACACTCAGGAGCTATATAACGCAATGTTTAATGATGAGAGAGTGAAAGAGAGGGAGCCTGTGCGCACAGACGCAGTGCGTGCAGGTGCACGGTGTTCCAATCTAAGCTGGCCACCGACTGTCCATTAGGCTCCCAGCGTGCGGCCGCGCTAATTCCGTGTGCCTGGAGGTGCAGGGTCAGCGACTCTCGGTGGACGGCGGGCCGGGGGGAAGGAGCGCAGTTTAACCTAATTTGCCTCTAATTGCAAAGACAGGAAGTCCACCTGCCGCACGTACGGCTGCGCTGCTCCTCCCCTCCGAGAGGGTGGAGGTGTGAGTGTGCGTGTGTGTGTGTGTGTGGGGGCGGGGGGGTCTGCAGCTTGTGTGATTTTGCTTTTTGCATCCTGTTGTCTTTCTTTGCGATCTAAAACCAAAAAAAAGCAACAACAACAACAACAACAGCAAGGTGCAGAATGTGCCGTACGCGTGCGGTGGGAAACCGAGTGACTGCTCCTGCAGATACTTAACAATGCTCCAGTACATTTGATGTTTCCGTTGTTAAAATAAAACACTGTCTGACTCAAACATAACCAGTGTTGTTGGGATTACTCCATAAACGTAATCAAACTACTGATTACTGATTACTCCTTTTTAAAAGTAATCTAATTACTTCTTTAACTACTTTGTTTCATAACTAATCAATGACTAACTACTAATTACTTTAGTTAAAAAAGATAAAGTAAAGAATGTCTTGCGTCCTGTACACAACTTACAACGAACCACGATATTCTTTCATTTAGACGAGATGAACTCAAAATAATGTTTGTATTTCCAGCTATCGAACGCTACTGCTGTTTTTTTTGCCGCCGCCACGCTTGTTTTAGTGCATCGTCCCATGTCAACGATGTTGCATGCACAGCTGCATCATCAACCTGCAACGTTGTTGTTTTCGATTGTTTTTCTACATTTCAGACATTTTCTGACAATAAGACATTTTTAGCTTGCAAAATATTTCAGAAAAGTAATGGAATCATTACTTGATAAAGTAATTATGATTTAATTACCAGTTTTGCTACAGTAATCCCGTTACATTACTGTGTTACGGGAAAAAGTAGTTTACTCACAGTCGAGGATTACTTAGTAATAGATTACTCGCCAACGCACAACAGTCCTATCTCAATTATGTCTTGGTGGCCCCACACACACCCATCACTGCCTCCCGCTGATAGTTCACATGGTTTAAACGCGCTGCTGGAGCTCCAGTTAGACCAATGACATCATGGCGGCTGGAGGTTTTTAGTTGAACAAAGAGGCCGTAAAACAAAGCGGATGGCGGTACACTGGCGCTCCACCTTGGTATCACCTGGTGCCATGTGTGTGACTTCACAGTATCTGGCTGTGCCACTCTGCTGGGCTTTCTCTTTGTGTTGTTGTTGTTGTTGTTGTTTCTTCTTCATCATCTTCTTCTTTGTTTTGTTTTTCGCCATGTGATCGTGGCCGGAATAAAAGGTGACGGAAAGAACAGAACTATCGGGTCCCTCCAGTGGTTGACGCTTAGAGAAATCAAGCTACAGACAATAGATAATGTATTCACTTTTTTTTTTTTTTTTTTGATCTTGGCGTTTTCACGAGATTTGCAACACGGTAATCCACATCAACAGCACAGCGTCGGTTATGCAGCTGCAAGCAGGAAGCCTTTGTACGGCTCCCCCTTATTGTGCTGTCACAAGCCTTTTTTTTTAAACAATGAAATCAGCCAATGCAACCAGGGTGAAGGCCTTCCTTCTGAGTGCCTTTGTTTTATGTTTTTACCATACTGAAATAAACCAGGGCAGCGCATTGTGCAGCCTGCCTGCTGCTGTATATTTTTAAGTAGACATCAGTTCATGCGCAACATTTTAAATATGCTTCTTCTGTGCTTCAATTTAAACACAAAAAAGAAATCATCAGGTTCAACCTCTAAAATGGACTCGCCTTGCTTCCTTCAGGCCTTATCAGCCATACAGATTAGCCGCTGGTGTTAATGGCAGCTTCTGGAGTTGCAAAGCTCCCTGACAAGTAACCTGATTGTTCCGCTAATGTGTTACTTCCTGTTGGAGTCACTGCTCGGGAATGGAGCCGAGTGGCCATGGCAGGAAGAAATGCCCACATCAGAGGGTTTGGCTTTTTCTTTTTTCTCTTTTTTTTTTTCTTCTTTTGCAGGCTAGCCAGCGGCTCACTTAGTCAGCAAGCTAGCCAGACAGTCGGCCAGTCAGCTTCCACGGTCCCCCGATGGATGAGATGGATTACACTAAAGCACCGCGTGTGTAAGCTAACGCCGGCTCCCAGGAACCTGCTGGTCCGAATCAGGCCGGCCCGCTTCCCAAGTCCCAAGTCCTGAAAGTCTCTGATTGAAGCTGGGTTTTTTTTTTTTTTTTTTATCTTTATTTCTAATTTTACATAAGGTATTTATCCCTTCAAAAAATTAACAGATTTCAAAAAAAGGAAGAAAACAAACCCTGCACCTGTGAGCTGTTCGGCTAAAAGGATGTTGATTGTGAGGCGCTCACTGAGGGCGGAGCCAACACCTGCCAGCAGCCACTGACGTGGCGAGAGATATCTGACATCACAAAGGGATGATTTCCAGGACTGCAACATTTTATCTCAGTCTTTCTGGAAAGTTTAGCAGGAAAGAATGAACTTTTCCCACACGAGGGATCTTCATTGACTAGAGATGCATTTTCTTGTGAGGACAAATAGTCAAAATTAATAAAGTGAATTTTGCTTTGCATAGGGCCTTTAAATTTAGGCAAATATTTGCTTCTGTCTAAAATTTAGCCCAAGTTCAATAAAAAATATTTGAAGCACAGTCTGTGCTTCAGACTGTACGGCTCAAAAAAAAAAAGAGGGTAGCATGACATTGGCTTACAAAGTCTCTTTAATATCACCGCGGTGTTGCAGCGAGCGTCGTCAGCAGCAGCAAATGTCGCCACCGTGACTTTTTCAAGCGCTGCCCTCCCTCCGCTCTCGGATTTACTCACTCTGTGCACGACTTTGATCTCACGGTATTAAAATCGGTGGCGGGCTAACAGGGCCGGGAGCGGAGCAGAGCAGGGGCTTACGGTTTTTTTTTTTCATGTCCCACTGCTCCTCACGTGAGGCGGCGATGGGAGGGCACAAAACGGTCGCTGTGTGGCTGGTCATGTGAGCGGGCGGGCGGGTCATCTTCCCTGGCAGCGGCCGGTGATGTGAGGCCCGGGGTTCAGCGTCGGCGGTATGTGAGCGTTGATCAAGAAGCAGTGGGGATCAGGGGCCTCAATCAATCAGGTGATACAGTGGGAATGGAGCCCGAGCGGGTGGGGGGGGGGGGGGGGGGCATCAGAGTCAAGCGCTTGTTCCTTTAAACCAACGGTCCCCTACCTTTTGTGCACCACGGAACCATGTTTAATGTGAGACAAACTGGTGGTATTTTCTAAATGTGAATCCACTCTGAATCCCACGTTTGGAACTTTATTAGCAGCGTCCTCTTAACACGGCGACAACAACATAACATGAGTGACAAACGTTTTTTTTCTTTCTCAATACTCGGCAGGCTGCTCGGTCTCTGAGTGGCCAAGCAGTTTTAAAGGCTTCATTGCCTCATTAGAGAGCCGCTAGCCGTTTATTAAGCAGAGTGGGCTTGGAATCCCCTGTCGAGAGATAAAGTTAGCGGTAGGACTCCATGGTATTGTCTGTTAAACGCTGCTTTCTTTTTCTTGGAAGTCATGGCCTCTTCTGTCTCCTCACTGGGCCTTTTCCTCTTTCCAAAGATTCCGAGGTTTGTTTTCATTCATGTTGCTCGCTAGCTAGCTTGCTGGCTCATGGGTTTAATCCAGCGCTAACGTGTAACGTGACCGAGACAAGCGCCTTGACATGCGCCAAGAGTTGAGCCATTGACGGATTTAACGGAGAGAATCCGGTCATTTTTTTTAAAGTAAAATTGTTCAGACTCAGATAATAAATAAAACTGAATTCATTTAACGGAAGTTAATGATTCTTTCTGCGCGGCCCGGCACCAAATGGCCCACGGACCGGTACCGGCCCGCGACCCGGGGGTTAGGGACCGCTGCTTTAAACATAGCGTCCAAGCACTCAGCGTGTGAACTGTTTCTTTCACAAGCGGTTACAATGTTGCATGAAGGAGCCCTTCGGAAATAGTTTGCCATTCCAAAATAACATCCCAGCCCTGCGACTCAACTCCGCTTGGCATTCTGCGCTGCAGCGGGAAACTAAATGAGCGGAGACGTGCGCGGTGAGGCCCAATTTGAAATCCTCCTCTCCCCCTCCCCCCTCCTCCTCCCCCGCCAACCTCCCTCCCCATCCAAGGCTCTGAATCTCTGCGGAGGCAAGGAATCAACCCTGGAGTTGTGCTGCGAAAAACTTTCATAAGTGGACTGACCATCTGATTCGCAGCCCGCCACTCCAAGACGTGGCACGTATTTATTTCCAGCAAGAGATTGCATCAAATTTTGTCCTGTTTTTAACTTTGTTAGTGAGGAGGGAAGGGAAGGGGAGGAGAGAGAGAGAGAGAGAGAGAGAGAGAGAGAGAGAGAGAGAGAAAAAACACGTCTTTGGCGGATGCACGGCACACGCTGGTGGCTGCAGGGAGCCAAAAGCACTTTATTTATGTTTTGGATGGCAGCGGGTGTTCAGTTCTGCTTGGCACCGGCAGTCTGCTGTGGTCTTTGGCACCTCCGTGCATCCCTCCTGTCCCCCCTGATGTAAACTCTCCGCGTCTCCATCGCAGCCCTGGTGCATCTTGCATGTATGTACAGGACGCGCATGTGTGTGTGTGTGTGTGTGTGTGTTTGGAAGAGTGCGTGTACAACGCCGCTGGCTCTTGTTTACACACTGGGCAGCACGGCGGCTAACGCTAACTATCGCTTCAAGGTGGCGGCCAGTGGTTTTTATCAATATTTCATACGGCTGACTTTTTTTTTTCTTTTTACCTCACCTAAGCAAATGAGTGAGGATCTTTCTTTTTCTTTTTCTTTTTTCAAGCTAATCTCCAGTGCACTTAAGGTCATGGGACTGCAAAAGCCCTGAAAAATTCCAGGAGGAAAAAAAAAATATATTGCCCGAATTAGTGCCCGAGTGTGCACGCCAGCGTCTAATCTTCCACTTCGTCGACGTCGCTCCTCGAAACTTACTTAAGACATCACATGCGGGGCCTGAGTGACTCATGTTGCAGTGCCAGCCAAGTGCAAAAATTCTAATCTTCCCCGGGCCTCCTCTGACGCAGGAGCCGGATCGCTCGCTGCCAGGCCGTCCGCTGAGCTTTCGGCCGTTCCGCAAAACTCAGAAACTTCCAGAAACTCCGAGAACGAACGAAAAAAAAAACAACCTGCGCAGGTCCGAGCCCCGGCAATCTCCTTTCATCGTTTTTCCTCCACTTTTATCTCACCCCCACCCCCACCCCCAACCCACAGGAGAACTGACTGACCCTCTCTCGGAATATAAATATATAATTTATATCTCATATATTTATAAACCACAGAAAGGCCAGCCACCTTAAAAGGAAGCGGGAGCCTTTTCCCCTCGGTGCCGGGGCTCTGTAGAGTCTGCAGAGGCTCAAAGCCCCGGATCTGGAGCCTGGGTTTCCTCAGTGCGCATCAGCCGGAGCGGCACAGGGCTGAGAGGAAGAAGGGAATCTGGCGGTGGCGGGGCGGCCGGGACATCCGCCACCCGATAACGGCTGATACAGGGCGCTAATTTGGTCACGTGCGCGGCCTGCTGGACGGCTCGCAGGCCGATCGGGGAGACGGACAGCTGGGCAGCGGCGGTGGGGACGTGAACTCTGCACATCCAAACCAGGGCCTGTTCGTCGACCGGAATCCGTCGCAGCGGCGCGGGGCAGCAGGGGAATTCGTCGTCCTCCGGGAAGGCGTGGGGTTCCCGTCCGAGCAACACTCCACAGGACTCGTGGCGTCTTCTTGTCATCCTTCAGGCCAAAGTCTCGTCACGCCTCTTCTGCCTGATGTCATGTTAGAGGGGGCGGGGGCCGGGGGGGTGGGGGAAACCCGGAATTCCAGCAGCGGAACGGCAGCGTTCCCAGAAGCTGCACGTGCTTCCGATATGCATCGGGTCTGTTTTCAAGCGCCGGGCGTGGATCAGTTGGTCAGTCAACTCGCTCCAGACAGGAAAGAAAAACATGCGCCGCATCCGGTAAATCTCAAGACACAATGTCTATCATTAAGAAGGCATTACAAGAATAGAGGTCTGTTACTACAAACTTTACTCTTTACCCAATGACTGACACGATTAAGCAGTAAACGCACTATGACAAGACATTGAGCTTTTCAGCACTCAGCCCTGTGTCACATCAGGTTGTCTCTTAATTAATGTTGATTTGTCGTCACATCCTAAGCACTTCCAGTGTGATCGTGAACTCCTCCAGTGATCGTGTGATATCGCGGCTCCAGTTGCCCTGCGGACGGCACTGAAACACGTCCGGTGTCCGGTGTCCGTCGGCCGTCGTGGCGTCGCGTGCTTGTTTGCTCAGCGGAGCTGCGGGGGTCGTTAGATCTGAGGCTCCCCTGCAGGAAGCCGGTTTGTTTTTACGGACAGCACGGCAATGAATCAATCACATAGCATCAGCTTTTCAACTAAGGTTCTATAATACGTATGTGACATTCAGAATTTTGTATTGTATAAAACATATTTTTCTTTCATATTTTTCTTCTTCTATTTTTCAGTGCAGAGCCTCCTTGAAGATCAGTTGAATTTAGCCTCCTGAGTTCAGTCCATCAAAGGTTGATGCTTTCATGGACGTTCAGCTTGTTTGGGGTGAGACCACGCCTGGGCAAGGAGTGCGCCCTCACCTGTCCAGGGTGATGCTGGAATAAATTGAGCAAAGAAAAAAATTGTCCCCTTGTGACATCACAAAAAGCCTATTTCAAACCGGTGTTGTTTTTAGCCCCGGCGAGCAAGCAAAAGGAAGCGAGGGTTCCTTGTTTTTTGGCCAGTTGAAGGACAATGAAAGTGGAAATGAATACATCATTTTTCTTCTATTGTTTCCGCACGCACCAACATGTATTGGAAAATATATGTGTCTACATTTTATGTACATACATATTAGATAATGTATGATATGAAGACATAGCTGTGTAATTGAGTCTTACTCACTTGCCTCTTGCCAGCGGAGCTGATGGATGGACAGCAGTCCCTAGCGGAGGAACCGCTGCGTGTCGGCTGGCAGCGCGGGGAGCCGAGGGCAGCGGTTCCTCCTCGTTGGACTCTGACAGTCCCGAGGTCTGCTCAGCCTAACGTGGAGCTTGTTGCCTGGCTCGGAGAGGCAGGAAGAAAGAGAGATACTGTGTGTGTGTGTGTGTGTGTGTGTGCGTGTGTGTGTCATGGTGTTTGTGTGTGTGTCATGGTGTTTGTGCGGAGATTGGCTCCCGGAAGAACAGCAGCAGCAGAGAGTGAGGACTGCAAGGAGAGGAGAGGAGAGGAGGCTGCTGGGAAATGTCTGTGTCACCGGTGTCACCCAGGCGGGGCAGATACACAGAGCAGCAGTCACAGACACATTCTTGGCCCGGGACAATCTCCAAACGCACTCACGACTTTACTCGCGCTTTCAAGCGCTCTCCTTCCTTCCACTTCCTGTCTCTGTCTCTCTCTCTCTCTCTCTCTCTCTCTCTCTCTCTCTCTCTCTCTCTCTCTCTCTCCCTCTCTCTCTCTCAGTCAGTCATTTGCAGACACTCTCACTCTCTTTCTTGCCTCCTCTCACACGTCTGTGCCTGCATCTTTCTTTTCCAACACACTGATTGACGGACGGGAGACTCGGTTCATCGGGTCTTTCGTTTTTTTTACGGACGGAACTCGCTCGTCTCCCCTTTGACTGACGGCTAATTTTAGAACTTTTCATTTGAAATTCAAACACCCACGTTCGTCCGCAAGGGATTCGCTTAAGAATCCTCAGCCTCATGTGTTGATATAATATCTGGAAATATAATCAATTTGTCGTTTTTCCCAAGTCTGGGTTTCAGCCGATCAAGGCACAGAAGAGACTCAGTGCAGTGCAGCTCAGTGCAGCTCAGCTCAGTGCAGCGCAGTGCAGCGCAGCGCAGGCAGAGCAGCCAAATGAAGATAACTAGCACCCCCTTTTGAAAGTGCACACAGGACCAGGACCGTCACACATCTCCCTCTCCGCTTCTTTCCTTTTTTTTTTCTGTTTTTTCTTTTCCCCTCTTAAATCTGAATGAAGGTTCAGGAAGCAGATTTCAAGTTTTGCGTCACTCGCGCAAATCTAGATTGCACCCCTAATAATATGAAGGGGGCTCGCAGAGCGTCGAGCGAATTAGCGATTAATTGGGATTAAAATGTTTACCGCACGATGCCGCTTTTGGATGACCTTTTTATGCACAGCGCGCGCTCACACGTGTGTGTGTGTGTGTGTGTGTGTGTGTGTGTGTGCGTGCTTGTGCGCGAGACAACAGCAGCTCAGCTTTGATTAATATGGATTAGGAGTCTTACAACTCATAATTCACGCGCTGAACAAAAACATGTTTGGTTAGAAAAAAAAAACCTAATTCCCTCCAAATATGGAAAAGTATTATAGAAAAAAAACACAACAGGAAATCTTTTTTTCTACGTATTTTTAAAGTGTTGCCTTGTGAGTCCTGCCAGAGTTGACGTTAGAGCCACTAACATGATTCACAATGAAACAAATAGCCTTAGGATTAAAGTGAAAAAATGAAAACAACAGCAAATTGATGATTGTAGTTATGGAACAATAGAGACCTATAGATAATAAAAATATACCTATTTCTACCTTTACTGTAGTTTACAGTTTACAGCAAAGTACAAGTTCCCCCCCCCCCCCCCCCCCATTCCATCCTCTAGTCAATCTACAAACTGTTCAAGGTTGAATTTTTTCAGTCTACATTTTCACAACTTTTGTTTTTAACCTCAAGCCACGGCTGGACTCCAAAAAAAAGAATCAAAAACTTTTTAGATTCCCCCGATTTTTGGTTTGTTTGCTTGTTTGCTTTAAATACCGGTCGCCGTCACCAAAAGTTACCGGACACTTTGGAATAGTCGCGACAGCAGCTGAAACAAGTCCAGGCCTTGATTGTTGCGTCTATGATTGTTCCATTGTTCCCCCAAACTGCACCCGAAATAGCTGCTAATCAGCCGGTCCGAATGCGTTTGGACCCCCTGGTGGTGGCGAATCTCCTCGGCCACACACACACAAGCACGCACGCACGCACACACACACACGCACACGCTGCATCCCTGGTGCCAGTCATTGTTCAGCCCTCACAATGCGCATATACATCGAGTCATTCATCTCCGTCCGTCCGTCCGTCCGTCCGTGCTTAGACGAGCGCTGGAACGCTCCAGCCAGGCGTTTTCCGGGCCGCTGCTCCGAGCCCCGGGAGTTGTAGCCCCGACACCGGAGAGCGGTGTGGGAGAGGCCCGATAAGCGGCTCAGACTGGATCAGCGGGAGCAGGAGGAGAGCACACGGGGCTCCCTGAAGCCTCCTCTTCCTCCGTATCCGCCACGCCGATGCATGTATTTATATCCTGCTCCTTCTTCTGTGTTATTGTCCTACAGCCCCCCCGCCTCCCCACCCCCCACCCCCCAACCCCCCTTCTCTTTTGTTGTTTTTTTTCTGCATGCATCCATCCATCTCGCATTCTCTGCCCTGGTTTTGAGCTCCTTCTATCGCCGGTGCTGCTCTAACGTGCAGCAGAGAGGACGGACTCACCGCTCAAAGGTCAGAGAGGAGACTGAGGCCCGCGCTGGTGGGTGGGTGGGTGGATGTGGGAGGAGGGAGGGGCCCGGGCAGGCGGGCGAGCGCAGAGCCGGTCGGTTCGGTCAGGTGCAGCGCCACCAGTGATCATTAGGGTTACAGCTGCCCGGGCCAGATTGCGCGCTGCCTGCACCAGGCGAGATGTTTTGCCCAGGGAGAAGAGCGAGCATCTGTCTGTCCCTCCCCGTAGACAGCAGCCTCCTACCAGCCTGTCCAACTCAACCCAACTGGTAACAAGGTCACCCAACTCTTACTTTCTCTCACTCGCACTCACGCACGTAGGCACACGCGCCCGCGCACGCACGCACGCTCGCACGCCAGCCAGCCAGCCAACTCTCTCAACTCTTTTTTTTTTTTTTTGCACTCCCCTGCTCGCTGGCTCGGGCTCTTCGGGACAGGTTGTGAAAGCAGCAGGCCTCCGGTGCAGATTGCCGATTGCAAGAAATGAGCGCGTGTGATATTTAGTCTGAAATGAGTTTTTCTTTTTCTTTTTTTTTTCCTCTTCCCTTTGCTAATGCTAATGCCCGCAGCGCTGCGGCGCCGCGCGGCCCTCTCCTTTCTCCGGCTCTGCGGACGGTTTAGTCGTTATCTGCGCCCGCTGTTAATTGCATGGCTTGATCCCCGTTTGATAAAAAGAGGACACTTTCATCAGAGGGGGAAAGAATTGGCTCCCGCTTCTTGAGAAGTCTTTTATAAAAAATAAAAAAAAACCTTCTTACAACCATTGTTCCTCCACATCTTATCAGACCGGTCCAAAATTACAATTATAGCCAAAGCCCAAAGAGGAACTTGTAGCAGTTTACATATGTATGACTGTAGTACTGAAATCTTCAAGTTCTTCTTCAAGTTCCACTTTAAGACTTTATAGACGGGAGGAGAGAGGCGACTTAAAATAAGTCCATTCCATGCAAGTAGACTGAATTTGAATTCTAATGTTCAAAATTCCATTTTTATTTTTATGTTTTATGAAACTACGTCCCAGTAGTTGACTGATGGACACATGTCAATGACACACCATTGGAACTCGTTGACTCATTGACAAATTGACGGATGGTCCTTCCAATCACCTTTCACCAAGTTCTGCCTCGACTTTTCCAAACCCTTCCTTTGCTCTCTTTAGCAGATGGATATTATATTATAGAGAAATCCAAAGGATTTGGGAAACTCCACTGGGCGAGCCAGGTGACATCATCGGACGGCCACGCTGACGCAAGGTTCCTGACAAGGCAAAATCCTCTGGAAGAGTTGCAGCAGAGTGAAACAGCATGCGGAATATTCCACTAAACCGGCTTCAGGAATCCCAATGCTGAGGACGCGATTCGTGAATTTACCGGGGGGGTTTTTTCGGTGAGAAATGCTAATGAGGCTAGCAGGTTAGCCACATGTGCGCACACATACTTGTAACATCTAAATGTGTCGTCGTTAACGCAGAGGCTGTCGCTCCTGTTGGTTCCGCTAACCCACTTAGCGACGGCTAACGTGAAATGAAGTGATTGTGTCCTTAAAGCTTTGCGCACACAAAGTGCCGCTGTTCATACTCACATCAGCGGCTTCCCTCGGATTATGCGGGGACTGGGGGGGAAAAAAAAAAATTACCCCTCAGAGGGCGATTTTATTCTTTGGTGCCGAGCCAGAAGTCACTATTGTGGAGTGGGGTTTGATGTAATTTGCTGATTGAATGCTTTAGGTGATGGCTGCTAATCTCTCTGATCTGGCTTCGTCTATAGACTCACAACAGGATTATACGGCGACGGCAAAATCTTATCTGGAAACAAATAACATATGGCTCCTGTTTTTGAATCGAGGCACAGTGCAGCCCCCGGCATCAGTGAGCGGTAAATAGAAATGTAGAATACTATTTAAAGCGCCGCGTTTGTCGTAATATTGACATTTAACAGATTTTTATTTTATGTCAGTTGTCGCCTCCTGCTAAAAAAAAAACAATGCTTTGAGAGGAAAAACAACAGCAAAGAGGTACAAAAACCTGGCTGGAGGTGTGGACACTGACCTGAAAGAGGTGTCACTGCCCCCTTGTGACATCACAAAGGGTACTATATCAAAATCTTTCCACACTGTGGCGTAACCGGAGGCCGTACAGACGAGACTTGACTAGCTTCCACCCGCCGGAGACGCATCTGATTGTTGATTGTCGGCGACGGCGACAGCCTCCGGGGAATCGGAGGGGTTAGAACGCGGCAAAAACCCTCTCATTTATTCCGACAGCGTCGCCGTTTGCGCGGCCGTCGGCCAGGCTGAATGAGCCGCGGCCCCCGCTCGGCCGACAGAAACGCCGTCCGAAACAGGTGTGACACCAACTTTCTGCCTCACCGGAGATGATAAAGCCCTTGGTCAAGGGCACAGCACCTGGGCCATTGTTTTAGCGCACAGAATGGCTTTTAAGTGCAAATTTCCACTTGGTCCTAAAGGAGACCTGGCCTCTGCACTTGTTTTTTACTCGTCTGAACCGATATGTGATCCGCGCCTCATCTGCATAATGGGCAGGATGGAAATGAGCGCCCAGCTTTGTCAGGCCAAGACAAAAAAGAAGAAAGGGAAAAGGGAGACGGGCAGAACTGATGCCATTCTGTTCAACTGCATCTGGGCGACACAAAGGTGTGACATCTTGAGTCTCATCCCGGCGACCACTTTTTCATCATGATCAGAGGTTACATTGAGGCCCGCCACTCTCACGGTGGGACAAAGGGCCTGACAAGTGGCTGTTAATAGATGAATAATGATGAATGATGATGTAAGCCGGCCCGCTTGCTCCTCCATACCTTTCTCCCTTCAGCTGGCTGCTAATCAGATTTTTTAATATTAAATGTGTTTTGTGTTTTTTTTTTTTTTGTGAGCACTTTTCTAGGCCACAGTCGGACTTAATGAGCCGCTGACAGCTCTCACTCTGGATCCTCCTGCCTATTTTATGCCGAACGCAATTGCGCCGGCGTTGCGTCATGCATTTTTCGCTCAAAGTTTCATCTCCGGGCGCGCCGAGCCGCGGCGGAACGCTCGGCAGCCGGGCGGTGAAATTAATCCCCACGATGAAACTGATTCGTCCGCCCCCCCGTCCCCCGCCCGCCCCCCGCCCCCAACCCACCCCACCTCGCTTTCAAAACTTTATCTGCTCCTCCGCAGAGGGGTCAGGCGGGGTTCAGCCGAGGCACGGGCGCCCGCCTCCAACTCAACCTCCAGTCCGCCCCCAGTCGTGCAGGGGGAAACGCAGCCATGCACAAAAAGGGTTTGATGTTTTCAGTTTTTTTTTTTACTTTTTTTTTTTTTTTTTGCAAGGCCAGCCAGCGTGCGCAAGTGCCAGTCGTGCAGCAAGGCCTCGTTTTTGTTTTTTTTTTATCTTCATTTGCAGACGACGAGCCCAAGAGTGTGACGCCCGCTCGCCTTGGCAGCAGGGACCGGTTGTTGCTTTTTTAGTTCCTCTCCACGGGATTCAGCCTCTTCACTCTCAGAATGAAGTTGACGTTTGTAACTTTCAGGTTTGTAACTTTCAGTTTACCCCACCTGTGTTTTCTAATCGCAGTGAGAATTTCTGGCCTGACATGTCAGTGAGCTCCCCGTGAATGAACAAAGCCCATCCTTGACGTACTTTGCTGGTGGGTTCAAAAAGAAAAAAAAAAAACACACACACACACACACATGGCTGCGTAAAATACACACAGTCCTGAAAAGTCACACTTTATGATGTCACAAAGGGCTTTGTTGATCGATCAAAGATCATTCAGTTCCTCTTCTCTTCTCTTCTTCCTCTTTGGTGACCACAGCCATTCATCTGCCTCCATGGAAATGTCTGCATGCTCCTCTCTCTCTCTCTCTCTATCTCTATCTCCAACCAACTCCTGGTCTTCTTTCACAACATCAGCAAATCAACTCTCAAGTCAGTTTGCTATTGTTTACTGTGCACGCTTGTTTTCTTGTTCAGGAGACAAACTCGTGCTTTTAACCCTGCAAGCATTGCCCTGCAGAAGAACCCCACCAACCCACTAACCACCTTGAACTTCAAAACTTCAAAAAAAGTCGGCGGTGCGTTTGCCCTGCAAGCCGTCTGCAGGGGCTGCGGGGCCGACGCAGACCTCGCCGTGACTCATTTCTCTCCAGTCAACCACCAAGAGTTCCTTTTTTACGGCTGCGTGGGCGTTTCGTGACCTGCAAATTGCAGCAAGCGTCGTTGGGGGTTACTGTTGAGAAGCCCGCATCGCGGCGGCGAGAGCAGCATATGGGCCAATAAAAAACGTTACTGTTTGACTATGACTCGCAATCAACGTGATCACCCGCAATCAGTAATTGTAGGTTTTTAGCGCTCCCTGTTGGCCGATATCACCGCGCAACCTTTCTTGTCACCGCTTTTAGTAGCGCTGAAATAATATAGTTTGAGCAGATTAGTGTTGGATGTTTAAGTGGATAAGTGGACGAGCTGAGGATTTCAACCAATGCCACCACTTCCTGTGGATGAACCAATCATGACTGGGATACAAGCAGGCAGAATGTGGTGTCAGAGACCTCTGCTGCTTCCTGTTGGGGAGCATCATTACAAGACGCTGTTTCCAATAAGCCACCCTTTGCCTCAGCGCCACTTAGGCACAAAGGTACTTACTTTAGTTTAATCTTCTTGAGCTTTTCGACAAGACAAGCAACACGGACACACACACAAAGAAGCAAAACAAAAAAAAAAAAAGAAAAAAAGAAAAAGCCCGTCGCCTTGTTCTGGGCGAAGGTAGATTATCTGTGAACGCGTGGGGGAATTTCTCCGGGGATGCTTTGGCGCCGAGTAATAAAAACTCGGAGAGTGCTGCCTTTGCCAAGCTGAGACATCTGGTCACCTTATCACAGATAAGTGGGGGTTAGTCCTGGCATCTGTTAGAATTAATCCATTTTGCAAACACAGTTATCCTAATCTCCTAAATATGTCATTCCGCAACTGTACAAAGAGCAGGATACTCTTTCTCCGCCTCTTTAAGGCGTCGGCGAGACGGAATCGGGAGGCTCGGGGAAGACGGAAGACGGGCGGGTGTCACAACCCGCACCTGGCCGGCTACTTGTTCCCGGCGCCCAGCGTGGCTCCGCCTAGCAACCCAGCATGAATATTCATGCCGGCCGGGGGGTTGGGGGGGGGGGGGGGGGGGTTGTTTGTTTTTTTTTTTCTTTCTCCTCTTCTTCTTTTTCTCCTTCTTCTTTTGTTGCTTGCCTAGTCAGCAGTCACAGAACACATGGCGAGTGTTGGCAGCGCCGGGGCCTAGGTAGAGGGGCCGCGGACGGAGGCAGTGGCAGGAACCAGGACCTGTGAGGCTGACTGACATTTCCATCTGTGGCGAGGCCTGGTAATTATCGGGGAGAGAAGCGCCCGCAGCAGCGCGCCATCTGCTAGGGGAGATGGCTCAATGAGGTATGAGCACGAGCGGCACTCCGTCGGGCCACTGCCTGCCTCTGACATGAGGGCTCGCATCTGCTGCCGAGGAGCCGGGCTGCCCAACACAGCCTGCCTGCCTGCCTGCCTGCCTGCCTGCCTGGCCGAGAGAGGGGGGCTGACAGGAGGGAGCAGAGCAGCCAAGAGCCCCCTCTGCCCTACCCGCCCCTCCCACCCCTCACATGACCCCCCCCCCACCGCTCGCCCCTGCCGCCATCGCTACCACCGCTGCCCTGCCAAAGGCACCCTTGAAAAATCAACAGAGCCCTCTTTGCAAGTTTCCGCGCAGATCTTGTAAAAAAAAAAAGATTGCACCCCGACGAGCCGGAGGAATCCGTCGTGCACGCGTGCCGCCGAGCGCCGCAAGCAGTCAGTGACCGGGTTGAGTCGGCAACTTGTCCTCTGGTCAGCTTGCTAAGAGACGCCTCTGATCTGATTGTAGCCCAGGTGAGAAAGGTGCATGAATAGAATATATGTTCAAATGCACGTTTGACATGGTGCGGTTAAGCCTTAAGTTGATTGGTTAACAATGCTATGAAAGTTAAGAAAGAAATGTGTTTTATTTTTATAGGACCAGAATCGAACCCACAACCTTCTTGCTGTGAGGCGCCAGCGTTTCCCCCATATAGATCTAGAGGTACTTGTGTGAGTGTGTGTGTGTGTGTGTGTGTGTGCGCGTGTGTGTGTGTGTGTGTCTAAACCCCCCCCAAAAAAAAACACAAACAAAAATGAAAAACTCAACCAAACCAGCACCTACATTGCATCCGGCGAATTTGCGAGCATTTCCGACATTTGGAATTTCCTTCAACTGAGATCAACACGAAGCAGCAAACAAGGTAAGTGGAGCTAGCTAGCTAGCTTGACAATGTAGAGTTTCCAATTCACCTCACACGCATGGACGCACCGGCTAGAGACCACGCAGACACAACATGAAACTCCACACAGAAAGGCCCCCCGGGGGCCCAGAATGGAACCCACAACCTTCTTCCAACCACTACGCCACCATGTCGCACTTCTTTGAACCACCTTTTGTGTTTGCTATTCAATTAGAAAGCAGGCTATCGCTTCTTTTCTTGTGCTAAGCAGTGTTTCCACCAGTGGCCATTACGCCCCGCCCTCAAGGCAGTAGCCACTTTCTAACATCCTCTTACCGACAGGCACAGAGCGCAGGGCCCGCCGCTCGATGAGCACTCGCTAGCTAACGACCAGGCGAGACAGCTGTGCCCGTTCTGTGTCTGTGAGGTGTGAAGGCAAAAGAGTCTCTGTCGCCGCCTTCTACTCTCCCACGACGCCCAAACACCAATTTAACTCGAGAACAGTGCAGCCTCACCAAGTGTCTTCCAGAAATGAATTTCAACCACAACCAGCCCCTCACCCTCCTTATTTTGCTTTCTCTCTCTTTTTTTTTTGAGAGAGAGAAATTTTAGGGCCCTTGTTAGTTTTAGCCTGTATTTTAAATTGTTGTCTGTATCCTGTCTTCATAAGTTTGCACTTTTATTGTTTATTATTTCTTTGATATTTTGACTGCATTGTATTATTGCTTACTTACTTACTGACTTACTGACTTACCTTTTTCCAGGAGGAAGTGGGTATAGAAGATGGATGGATGGATGCTTGGAGCCCTCGATGCCCACCTGCTATTCTGGACCTAACATCACAGTGATTTTTTTTTTTTTTTTTTAACACTTCCTTTGCACTAGTCAGGCTTAATGCATGCATAGAAACATTTCACACATTTCAGTTTTTTTATATATATATATATTTTAAGTCTTCAGGCATTGTTGTGTCAAACTGCACAAACTCCCCCCCCCCCCCCCCCCCCTGCAGAATGACAAACTGAGACGCTCCTCTTATTCTCGTCCTGTTTACTTTGCCTCAGATTTAACTCGACATATTTAGTGCCTGAAACCACGGCGCGTGACTTTGCATCTAAAGATAAAAAAAAACCAATAGTGATAACCCACGACAATGTGTTCCTGCCTCGGTTCTCCGCCGTGTGTCAGGACGCCGTCAAGTTGTTGTGGAAGTTTTCTCTTCCATTGTTTTTTTTGTTTTTTTTTATATATTTTCCAATTTTTACTTTTGTGTGTTTTCACTCTGCTGCTGTGACTCCTGCATCGCTTGCTGCCACTCGAGTATTTACTCAGGAGGCGGGAGGGTGGGTTAGGCGTGTGTGTGTGTGTGTGTGTGTGTGTGTGCGTGTGTGTGTGTGTGTGCGTGCATGCGTTTGTTTCGGGGGTGCATCTCTTCATCGCAGGATTTTATCTGACTGTTTGGACAGATTGGTAGAATTCAAAATGCAGCGGGGCCCTGTGATGTGGCAATAAAGCGTTTGCCTTTGATCCCGCCTCACCATTTCTCCCGCCCCCCCCCACACCCCCCCTCCCCACCCATCCCCACCCGCCGCCGCCGCCTCCTCTCTGCTGCACATGTGCGCGTCAAAACCAATTAGATCAACTGTGAGGAGGCGAGGCAGCTGCGCATCCCCACGAACCTTTGCATCGCGCCGAGTTTACCAACAATCTGCTTATTGCTCTGGCTGTCAACCCGTTGATACAAAAGAGGGAAAGATAAATAAATAACATCACCTGCGCGAGGTGCGCAAGCGGGCGGGTGGGTGGGGGGAAAAAAAAACTAAAAGGCGGAATATCGCCCTTAACTGACGAGAAAGCCACGTGCCCCTCCCCCGCCCCCGCCCCGCTACAGCTGTCAATTACCTACGAGGGGGGGGGAAAAAAACCCTCTTTGATAAGAAAAATTTGAATTTGCCCCCCTTCTCCCCCCCCCCACCCCCCACCCGCACTTGGAGTGGCTTTTTCAGATGTCGTGGCACTTATGAGAAATTTGTGACAGCATCAACAGCGCCTACCCCCCCCCGCCCCCCCCTCGCCCCCCACCACCACCACCGCCACCACATTCAGAGGCATTAACTCTGTGCCATGTGTCTAACAAACGGAGGCCATTCTGGAGCCCTTAATGACAAGGCTGCTCCGCTCCTCTCCGCTCCCCCTCGCTCTTTTCAAATTGCTCTCTAAATGAAGTACAGCTGTGTGGACCAGGTGCTGCCATCCCCCTTTTCAGAAAGAACAGGAAATTATGAAATCCCCAAATCCTTTGCAAATGGCGGGCAGGAGGGAAGGTTGGAGAAGGAACGGCGGCGGCTCGCCTCGGTTCAGCTCGCCCCGGGTCTGCCACTGCTCGCGTTTCAATATTTTTTTTTAATTCTTTTTTTCTTTCCTCCGGCGGTTAAAGATGCACCGCTCGAACCTGGAGCCCTCATTAGCGCAAGGCCCAACAATGGATTGCCTTTATACGCCTTTGTATATGCCTAAACATCATGCACGTGCGCTCACCGGCCACTTTATTAGAAACGCCTGCATATTTTATTGACCACCTGATCAAGTGGCCAGCGAGCGAACGCAAAGATTGGAGGTGCTGCCGTTTGTTCACCGAGGCTACATGGCAGACCTCGCTCGCACCCACTGGCTGTTTGAGTTGCTGCTGCCTCTCTGTGGTTCCCAACCAACCAGTCTCCGCCCATTCCGACCTCTGACCCCTGTCATCAACGAGGCGTTTTCCTCCACGCAGCTGCTGCCGCTCGCTGGATGTCCTTTTTTTTTTTTTTTTTTTCTCTCTCTCTTTTGGGGAACGTTCTCTGCAAACCCGAGAGAAAATTCCAGTAAACACTCCGACCACATTCAAAGTCACATAAATTTTCCTTTCTCCCCAATTCTGAGGCTCACTTTGAACTGCGAGCAGGTCGTCTTTGACGGCGTCTCGTGAGTCGCTTCCACGTGATGGCTGATTCGCTGTTTGTGCCAACGTTCGACTTAATAAAGCGGCTGGTGAGTGTAGACGTCGGATGGCGCTGGGAACTGATTCACTTCCGAGCTCTAGAGTCTGAAAACAAATTTGCCGTTTTTTATTAATCCGATGGCGCCTCATGAATCACCTTTAAATGCATTCAGGAGCGACTCGCTCGCCCACTTCCCTCCCCCCCCCCCCGGCTTCCAAAATGAAAAGTGCTGCTTTGAAGCGGCAGCGGCGAAGGAAACGCGAGCGCTGCGGCGGGAGCGCGAGCGAGGGCGAGAGCCGAGCGTTTGTTCCCCGCGTCTGCAGACAAACGGAGAGAGCACAACTGCCGAAGTAGGCCTCCCCGCTCAGGAGACTGTCAATGTGCAGCTGTCAATGTCTCCATAAAGCCCCATATCCATAATAGACAAAGCACTCATCAAGGCTCGGCTTCATCTGGCCCTCCCAGATGCCCCATCACCAGGGGCAAATCCCATCCAGGACCTGAGCGCCGCGCCGCGCAGCCAGATGTGAGCTGGCAACATGGCCGTGGGGTCAACACATGGCAAAGGTAGAGCCAATAAATGAATTATACTCTGATTATCATAAATGTGGCACCGCAGCAGCGGCAGCAGCAGGGGCTTTTTGCGTCGTTAACGCGCAGACACAGGTTACAGTGTGTTGGTTTGCGAGAGTTCCAGCGCGCTAGCCCCTCTTCTTTTTTCTTTTTTTTCCCGTCGTCGTCGTCGTCGTTTTTTTTCGCTCCCCTCTCGAACCGGCGTCGACTTTGTTACAAAATGGATACATAATTTAACAGAGGTGGCGTGACAGAGCCAAAAAAGAAAGCACATTTAGGATATTCCTCACAATGTTTCCATGCCATATGCCCCGTATTTGTACAGAATTCCGCGATGTTCTAGGTCGCTCCCCAAAACATATTCTGTTTCGTCACATGCCAAAAAGACCTTTCCGCCCCCCCCACCCACCCACCCACCACCACCACCACCACCACCACCACCACCACACACCCACCTCCCCATCGCCTCGCCCGCCCCCCCACCACCACCCCCTTCCCACGGCTTCGGCACATTCGCGGTGCCGTAGCTGGCTGCCCTGGCTCCCCGTCCTCCCCCTTTAAAATGCCATGCCAACTTCAGAGGACCCAGGTGTATGGGTCCGTTATCAATTCCACTAACAAGCGTGCTTACTGGGATCACAGGATGCGTTGTGGCTCGCTTTTAAGTCCCTGTCTGTAGCCAAGGCTGACCTGAATTGGAGACACGCGGCCCCCTGCTGATAGCAGCCAACCTCTGATGGGCAGTCCCATCTCCCAGACTTGGCCGGCACTCCGCCCGGGAAGGAGGAGGGGAAAGAAGGAGAACTCTTTGAAATGCCGCAGTTCCATGAAGAATTGAGAAGCAGGACGGAATCAAAGGCTTTCTGATATAGAAAAGGAGGAAGGGCGAGACAGTGGTGGGGGGGGGGGAATATAGAATCAAGACGCTCAAAAAGGGAATGATGGCAGAGACCCCCACATCAAAGGGCAAACCTCCAGGCCTTTCTACGTAGAGTGGAATTGTTTCAGCTACATATGTCAATTTTGTTCGTTTTAATCACAAATTTTAACTTTTTCTGTTTTAAAAGCGTAAGGATATGCAAATTCATTGGCTTTTTTTTTTTCCATTTTGTGGATGGTAGGAGTAAGCCGTAGGTGGCGCACTGGTCACGAAGCAACACAATAACGCAGTCAAAAAAGGTGCAAGCGCACAAACGAGGCCGAGGTTAAGCTCACTAATCAGGAGTACGGTGACGAGGAAAATACCAGAAAAAAAGATCTCCCGCTAGCTGCCTTGTGGCCGCCAATTAGCTCACTGTGCGCAGCGGACCGGCGTCTTTTTAAGTCACGTGATCACCACATCAGCATTTCCACCTACCACAAGTGTACAAACTGTTGTGATTTTTTCTTATTTCTCATTTTGAACCTTTCTGTTTAGTCTTTTTTATTTATTTATTTATTTTTTTAATGCGCAAAAATTAAAAATGCATCGTAAACTACAAAACAAGCCAATGGAGACCCAGATTTTGTTGTTGTTCTGTGCTGCGATGGTGAATGTGCACTGTGCAGAGAAAAATAGGTGCAAATCTTGCAGCCTCTTGTGTCGGTCGTGATGGTGGCAGCTGAAGGCTATTATGTCCAGGTGGCCGAGAGGATGCAGGGGCTTTACTGAGGGCTTCACACACACACACACACGCACACACACACACGCACACACACACGCGCACACACACAGCCTCACAGCTGCCAGGGCCTGCTGCATGTCAATTAGGACGGCAGAGGATGTACAGGGACACATGGACATTCACGCGGCACATGTATAATGCATGACAGGTTAGATGGACCGCATTGAGGTCCACCAGTAGATTGGATCCCAGCAGCAGTGATGTATAAAAATATATTTCAGGACAGGATCACACACCTGAGGTCCTCACTGCCAGGTGGATTTGTTGTCAGTTGGCTTGCGACGGCGGAGCTCCGTCTGTGTGTGTGTGGGGGGGGGGGGGGGAGTGTGTGTGTGCATGAGTGGGTTCTAGTATTTTTTTTATTTTATGACAGGCAGTGAGTCAAATTTCAATGATAAAGAAAGAAAGGGGAAATTGGGACGGTGTGGATTTGCTTTGTGAGGGGGAAAACTATTTTATGTGCGGCTAAAAAGGTTAAGAAATGTCATGAAAGAGCTGAAGATTTTCATTCATTCTTGAATTTTGCGACGATCGAATGCAAATTTCAAACACATTTTTTTTTTTTTTAAATGTACTGTATCTGTAACACAAATCTATCTTTGAACACTTTCCATCCAAATGCATCCAAAACTTTTGCCTCCTCACAAAAAAAAAAAAAAGACCAGAACAATAAAATGCAGGCCATTCCTTTTTAAGGTCAAAGCAACTCAGAAGGCTAGCGCATTATGCTGATTACTCTTATGAAAATTGCATGTCGAGGGGTGAGGGGTCAGCCGCTCTTAATTCCATTTCCATGTTTTGTCTCGCGCCGGCCAAGCTGTGGGTGTCGGCGTGCGAGGCGCAGCTCGCTATTGGCCTTGACAGCGCGCGGTGTAATTGGCCCGCTAAGGTGATTCAGTAATCGCCTGAGTGACACCTTCCCTGGCAAAATTTGACACTGGAGGTGGATGGGGATGCGGCGGGCTTCAAGTGCCAGGGGAGCTAACCTTGTAGGGCGACCAAGCGCGCGGCCGGGGGGGAAAATGTCGAGGGGGAACCGCTTGCATCATGCGGAGGAAATGTGTGCGAGGAATAGATGCCGCTTCTTCTTACTGGCCAGGAGCGACTCCAACAAAGAGTTTGCCCGCGTCCTTGGCTTAAAGCAACGCACCTTCAAATGGTCGTCGAGATTCGCCAACATGTTGCAGCGGCGCCGCCGTGGCACGGACACCGACCGGCTTGGCGCAGGACTGTGTAAATCTGCGGCCTCGTACCTTCTCGGCCTCGGCTCGGTGTGAGAAGCTAGCATGTAAACCAGGTCTGGACCTGCAGCTCTCATTTGCCACTTCTTCTTCTTCTGCAAGAAGAAAAACTGGCTTTTTTGGGTTCGGAAACCCTGAGCAGGTCCTGACTCTCAAAATGAAGGGAGCCAGAACCAGAACCAGAGGAGAACCCGAGTCTGGTCAGATGTTTTGACTAGCGTTAGATGGTCCCACCAAGCAATGTTTCCTTTCTCCTTCTTTTCCCTACTTCTCCTTTCACTTTTCACTTTCTTCTCTGCTTTCCTCCTCTTCTTCCCGTCACCCCCCTACTCCTCCACCTCGCCGACCCCCCCCCCACCCGCCATCGTTCACCTCCTTCAGCGTCTCCTCCGCCTCCTCCACTTCCTTCTCCTCCCCTCCGCTCCTGGCGTGGCTGGTGGAGAGGAGGAGCAGCCAGCGCCGTTCTGTTCCTCAGGACTGTCCTCCTTGCGCGGAACACAGATGGTTATTATGGAGCTGCACATAAATTGATTATGTTGGAAATTAACTGTTGCTGTCAAAGGCAGCCGCCAACCTGTCCCACTGTGTCCCTGTGCCCGCTGATGCATAGGATCCAGCTGATGGACCAGATGTTAGCGCAGTGCGCGCCTCCTTTTAAGGTCAGCGCAGAAGTGGTGCGATGAGGGGCTCTCTGATCTCCGTCTCTTTGTGCTTCCAGCCCGAGCCCCAACCCTCCCACCCTCTTTTTTTTTTTTTTTTTTTTGTTTTTTGCCTTTTGACATTTTAAGTCGACAAGAAGTTCGGCATTTTTTCATGGATGCCGACGTCCTGATTTTTGGTCTTTGCTGATGTCGAACTATCTTTTTTTTTCTCCAGCCCAGCACTTCTTCCTCAGTTTTCTTCCCTGGATCGGCACCAGTTCCTTCCGGATCGGAGGCTCCCGCTAAGTAGCGTTATGACTGTTGGAGGTTAAAGTAGGCCTCTCGTCAGTGCCAAAAGACCATGTAGTCTCTTCAAAATAAATAAATAAATAAAGTGTAAGGAGGGGGAAGAAAAAAAAAAACCCGGCAATGCCAAGACTCCCCGAGTGTGGCTCTCTAAGTAGGGCTTGATGGGTGACTCCTGCCTGTAGCCTTGGGGGACAGGTACCGCCTCGTGTTGCCAGACTCAGCAGAAAGTCAGGTCTTGCGAGCGTTCCTACATTGTTTTTTTTTCCAGGCCTGACCTTGATTCCAGGCCCACTCCTGCATGTTTTCGTATGCATGGCGTAGTACGGGCGGCTGCCAAAATTGCAGCCAAACAGATAAGAGGCAAACACACACACACACACACACACACACACACACACACACACACACACACACACACACACACACACACACACACACACACACACACACGCAGCCACCCACCCACCCACCCACCGCGGCAAACGCACACACGAGCAGGCGCGCGGGCCAACTACCATCATGAAGGTTAACGTGACGAGAGACGGAAGCTGAATAAGTTACTTTTGAACATCCAAAGTGGATGAAATGGAATTTCCTTCTGCATGTCGGACGCAATGTTTTCAAAAATTGGCACTTGATATTCTTCTGCTGCCGCTTGTGATCTCTCCCTCGTACAAATTCCGTGTTTAGTCAAATGCATGGGCTGCTGTTTTTTGTTTAATGTAAAATTCATTATTATGTTTAAAAAAAAAAAATTCACTATGCATGAATAAAAACACAAACATCCCCTCTGATGCTCTTCCATCATCATGTTAGATGTGTTAATACATCTGCGGCGCAAAAAGCCTCCCAAATGCATTTTGCATCGCTCACAGGATGCAAAACACCCTGGAAAGTGTCCTGGTTGGTCGGAAAAACTTGCCGCCGCGTCGAATGAATGGATTCTGGCCGGTCAGCGACTGAACCAAATTCCCGTCTCAGGCCAGAGTGGCATCGTGACATGAATATGAATGTCAGCAGGTGAGAAACAGAGTGGATCTCTGGGATGTGTGACTGTTTGTGACACATATCCCCTCACACCCCAGATGTAAGCGGGATGGGGAGGCTGCCACTCAGTTTGACGACATCTGAGCAGCTAGCAGCGGTCGCTGGCTGCAGCTAGCGCCCCCCCGCCCCCCAGCTGCACGCCAGAAAACTTGCGTTGGAAACTCGAACTTTAAAACGCTACGGCCAGGCAAAACAATGCAAAGGCCGATGCCGTTTGTCACTGTATATTTAATAACCGGTGGTGACAACTGTCGCCACGCGGGGGTTCATCAAAGGCCAACGTCGTCACGGACGCGGCGGTTTCAACGTGCGATCTGGGTAAAGGTTGTCGGGTTTTTTTAAGTCGATCGAAAACAAAAGAGGAGAGGAAGTCGTGGGAGCTACAGGTTTCCCTGTGATGTTGTCACGTTCTTGCAAGAAGAAAGTATGTCAGAGTTCAAATAGTTCTAATCATGGAGGCGAAACAGCTCAGTCAGGACGTTATGAAGTGGATTCTTTCCGCACGTCTTCGAAAAGTCTCCCCACACCCAGCAGAGATGCGTCTATTGGTCCGATTACGCTCTTCCTTGGAGTGCAGGGAAGCACCAGATTCACCATTTGTCCTCGGCGGAGGAGCCGTGCCCGTTCGCGTCGCCTTCGTAAGTGTGCGCAGGACTCGCTAGTGAGTGTAATATCTCTCGCGGAACAGGCGGCAAACGAATGAAAAGCAAAACGGGGGGGCGAAGGAAACAAAACGGGGATTGGGAGCTTTGATTCTGTCCAACGAGAGACATCCCGAGCAGAGGGACGAGACCGGAGGAGGATTTCTTTGCCGTTATTTTTATTTATTTTTTTCTTGCACTCCTCCGCCTGTGGAGAAGCAGGGAATCTCCTTTTCTCGTCATCTCTATCAGGCGGGAACACCTGGGCCTGATAAATGTTTAGAGGTGGCCGCGAGCTCAAATGAAATTCTCCATGTTAAAGTGAGCGTTTGGTGCCTCCGCAGTGCGGTTTTTTTCTTCTTCTTCTTCTTCTTCTTTTTCTGTTTTTGGTGTGGACATTTTAAGTCTGTGCGTGTGTGACTGAGAGTGAGAGAGAGCGAGCGAGCGTGTGTGTGTGTGTATGTGTGTGTGTGTGTGGTAGGGGTGGGAGATATTTTCCAATCACCGCTCTGCTGCCTCCTCATTGTTCTGGGAAGCTGTTTGCCACTCTGCACGATTAACAGTATTATCTGTACCTGGCCCAGTCAGCCGTCCAGTCCTTGGGCCACTGTGTTCCCGTCAGGGGTGAGCGCTCTCCACGCCGCTTGTCATGCCCACCCCCACCCCCCTCCCCACCCCCACCCCCACGTCAGTAGGGACAGGCTTGGCTAGGCCCAGGTGGGACCCGCTGACATTTGGGCAGCGTCCTCTGCAGGAGGTGGCTGGAGAGGTGGTGGGGGAACCGCTAGCCTCTCTTAGCAGCCGCTACCTCTTGCCCTGCTAAAGTTCCAAGCTCAGGGGGTGAAGGGCGGTGGGGTGAGGATGAGAACCCCCACCCCACCCCCCTTCCATTCTCTTATGCGCCCAGAGCATCGGCCTCCATCTGGTTCTGGTGCACCGGGGGACAGCTTGGGTGACGCAGACCTGCTTTTGAGAAGCACCTCATTGTTATTTGCTCTCTGCCATGTTTAGCCCCCCCCCCTCCCCCCATCCGCCTTGTGTCCCAATGCAAAAGCTGAACTCAACCACAGAGCTGCGTACTCACCCCTACAGCAACATATCGCAACAATGGCGTCGCCTCAGTGCGCTTTGCCAATCTGTCTGTTCAGTCAGCAGCGCCTCGTAAAATGATTTTTTTTTTTTATTTTGCCTCTGTTTCGGTAGAAAAACTACATTGCGGTGCTTTGACCGTCTCATTTTCAAGCTTTGTCAACTTTCTCCCATATTTCTTTAATCATCCAAGCTTTACACTTTTACACTTTGGCTTTGTGTGCGTTTCTTTTGACGTCACACAGGCCTGGATCACAGCAATTGTTAGAAGGCTCCTCGTTCTCAAATTAAACGTGGGAGGCTAATTAAAGTGATAACATTGAGAGTCGTTGCTATCAAACCCAACTGGGCTTTGGGAGAATCGCTGTTCCCGGTAAAGACGTCATGATCTCATGACTGTCTCCATTAGTGCCGAGATTTGATTGAAAGAAGGGCACCTGGCTAATGATGAGCAATATAACAAGATTTATTTTTATTTATTTTTTTTTTTGCACAATTCTACGAAGACGAGACCAACGTAGACTTCTGAGTTTAGCGTTGGGCAGAATTGGACACCTAAAGAGAAGCTTTTGACAACATGCGACCCGCATTCGTCGGGGCAACACCGGCCCATCCGATGTAAATGTCATATTAGCATAGCATTGACCGCCAGCAGCACCACTCTCCGTCCCCACGCCCCCTTGTCTTTGCTCCATCCCGGCTGACCTATACCTGCCCCCCTTCCTTTGATGAACTCATGAATTCATTGCCGCAGCACTCGGACCTCTCCCCTGCTCTCCTGCTATTTAGCCCCGCTCCCCCTCTTTGCGCAGCATAATTAACTCAGCTGCAGCCTTTGTGATATAATAGCCAGTTTTACCTGGCAGAGTGACATTTCGCCGGCTCCGAGCCGCCGTAAAGCTAATTGTTCTAGCGCGAGCGGGTGTGAGCCGTCTGTGCGTTTGTGCAGCCGACGATAAGGGGAGAAGCCGAGGCTCCGTTTGTGCCGTATAGGCCAACCGAGGGCTAGGAATGACATTTATCTCCACACACAACCTCAGACCCAGCCACGGCCTCACGTACACTCCGCAACTCACTCGTTTGTTTTCCACCCTCCCCTCCGTTGCCTTCTGCTGTTAGTTTTCAGTTTGCTTTCATTGACAGAACCCTTTAGACTGGCTACCGTGCGAAGGACAGACGTTTCGTCAGCACTAGCAAGCGTTTAGCATAATTCCAGGCAACATTATAATCAGTAGATGCACGTCAAAGGAACCAGGAACTTCTTTCCGCTGCTTGGCCAGTGCAGCTTGCCCTGCCCATCTGTCTTCTTTGGAATAAACGTAACGTGTGCTTCCAAATAAATCCTATAGGGTTGCGCTGTTTAACATAAAGACAGCGCAGCGCAGAAGATACAGCATCTGTCAATGTTTCACTGAACTAGGAAAGATGCTGCTGTGTGTGTGAAGGATAGTGATGCGTGCTGACTTTAACCTGTGGGTTCAGGTATATGTTTAGCATCGGCCACGACTGCCTGTGTCACTGAAAGTGACAGGGGGGTGTGGGCAGGAGCCAAATGCAGAAAACTCCTGGCGTGGAGAACAAAAAACTCTTTAGTCCAAATTTATAACAAAACTCAGCTGGAGGTGTCCTCAAGGGTAAATAACACAGACCAAAATGTGAGACTTATAAGAAAATTGGGAACAAAACTGAAAGTGACTTACAGACCTTCACTTGGCGGAGATGCAGGCAACTGAGGAGAAACAACCATCACGAAACAGTGACTGAGCACAGACAAAGGGAGACAAGGCAGGGCAACACAGGTGAGAACAGTCAAGGACAGGATTGACGTGGAGACACAGGTGAAAAATCAAGAGGCAACAAAAAAGGCGGGGAAAAAACAGGAAGCAAGCTACAGAAAATACAAAGGGACGAGATGAGACTTTCAAAATAAAACAATAAACACTAAAACAGATCAAAACAATTTTTAAGAATAAAGTTCCCCAGTGCATAAAAAAAACAATAGAACAGAAACACTTAATAATAAACAAAAGATCCATTAGTGGGGTAGTATTCATTTAAACTCCAAAATGAGTTTAAATTAATACTACAGCTAGTACCACTATGCAGATGGAGACTCAGGCCAAAATATCCCCCGTGGCCTTTCAGCCACGAGTGCATTTCTCTCGTCTCTTGCTCGTATGGAAAGTCACTTAGCATGCTCCCAGAACTAGCATGAAAGTACTGAAGCCCCTGTTGACAGTCAAACTGGAAGACTGTCAGTTTTTAACGAGTGAATTATCCCTTTAAGTCTCTGAAGTGAATTAAAAGCCAAGCAAATATATGAGTAGCCGTGGGCCTTGATTTCAATGTATCCTGTCACCCACATTTTGCCCGGATCAATTCCGCAAAAAGCCCATTTATGACAAACGCTTGATAACACGAGTCTTCCCTCGTTTCAATACATTGTTAAACTACTTGTCTTTCTCTCCGACATGGCAGCAACACGTTCTATCAGAACATCACAACATGACTCTTATTGTGTTTTCGCTGCGCCCGTCATTCCGGGCCAATCCAATGCTCTGCGCGGCGTTTGACAACACAGCTCGGCTGAGTGCAGACCTGAGCGCTGACATGTTTTGTATCGATCGGGCCTGTCTGCCATCTCTGATAGTCCCGTATAGAGTTTCAGCGGCGGGGAGCGCGAGGAGGAGGAACGCGGCGGGCAGGGCGGGAAGCGGCCAGTGGGAGAGCAGCTGCTTGGCGCGGCGAAAAGATACATTTCATAATGAGTGCATATTGCTATTGATTCCAAATTTTGAATGGGCGCATTGATTTGATTGAACCGCCATTATCTCGTGGTCCTCGACGCGCCTAATGTGATCAGCCTAAAAGCTTGTCTAATGTTAACCATCCAGGGAAATTTCCCTTTCTCCCGACTGCGCAGGACTCCTTTGTCATCCCTGGGAAACCTGCTTACGCAGTTCTCAGTTCTTACGGGAAGCCCTCGTGAAAACGACGTTTGTTTGTTAGTTTTGAGCTGTTGTGCAGTGTGGCGCACCTGTCTGGGAGGCATCACCACCGATGTATCTGCTGTTCTCATGCTCGTTGGTAGCCACATCATTGTTCATTAATAAACCACCAGGCTTCTCGCTCTTGGTTAGCTTGATTTTTCTTTTTTTGATGATGGTGATTGATTTCTGTTTGAATTTGCATGTCTCAGTTGGGGTAAGTCTTGTCGCTGTGATGAGGACAGAAACTGAAACATGCATTATGGATGTCAAAGTATGTATTTATATATTCAAAGCTAAGATTGAATCTGGAGTTTGATAGAAATTGTGCTTTTATCGCTAAATTACCAACTCAGCAAAACACAACTGCTTTGCATACAGCGAGAAGCAATCATTCAAATTTACAGACTGAAACAATGGAAGCAGGCTTTTTGTCTTTCCTTCTTCCCTTTCTTTTAAATGTAACTTTGCCTGGCGGAGGCTTCCGAGAGCCTCCCGCTTACCCAGCCTCCAGGTGAACATCCTGCGCCGCGCCACAGATGAAGTGAACACCTCTATCCATCCTGGCAGCTTCGGAGGCGCCATGTCCTCCCGTCGAACAGACTGCGGGATGTCTCTGCGGCGTCACCGGCTTTTCCGCTCTGCTCTGTTCCCGTCAAAATACCCACAGGCCCACCCATCCAAGATGGCCTCTCCGCTTCCCACTTAGAGAAATAGATGGAGTGTTTAAGTGTTTTTGTCGAGTCAAATGGCACCAGGCAGATGACTGCATGCCATTAGCATAATTTAGCCTGATGCAGGCTGTCGCCGGGCGGATCGTCAGCAGGTCTGTTTCCTGGGCCCTGCCTGCCGCGCTTCCAGGGCCGTCGCTGACAGGTGGGGGGCGCCGCCCGCCTGCTCGGCTCGCTGGCTCGCTGCGCTAGGCGCTTACTTTTGGCGAAACTTCGGTTTTTGATGTCTCTCCACACTGTAAGGAATCGGGAGGAGAAGAAAAAACAAAAAAGGAAAGTTCCCTCCCTCGCTCGGCGACAGCTGAGGGGTGGTGAGTGGCACTCATCCTTCAGCCTGCGTGTCTGTCCATCCCCACCTGTCTCCCTCTGCCAACGCTTTCAGGGGCTGCCCGCACAAATCTGTCAGGCAGATGGGGGGCCGGCTTTTTACATGTCACTTGAGAGACGCCCAGGCAACACAATCTGCGGCCCCCACAATGCAGCGCGTTTGAACCTCGAGTAAAAAAAAAAAAAGGAAAAAGGAAAAAAAAATATCTAAAAAAAAAAGAAAAAAGAAAAAACAACCCGGATGGCGGACGGATGCGGCGCCATACACGTCCCAGATTCTCCCCGAGAATCCCTGTGTATGGCGGCGGTCTGCGTCTACCTTCTGCCGGGCCTCCGTCGGAGGAGGAACTCTGCATCTTTTATTTATCTCCTGAAATAAGGCTGGACCCTGACGAGAACACGGGCCCGCCCGCCCGCCCGCACGCACGCACGCACAGACGCACGTGCGCGCCGCAGAGCCGTGCCGGGCCGCGCGCACAAATGGGCCTCCTTCTGTTGCCGAAAAAGTCGGCAATTACGGAGCGAGAGGGGAGGGACAGTTGGGATTTGCATATGTCGTGGAGAGGAGAAACTACATCTCCCACAAGGCCCGGCGGTGGAAATGAACCAGCTGTCCATGGTTTGTAGATCAGATCCCGTCCTCTTGATTACGAAATCACGGAATAATAAGGACCCCCACCCCCTCCGCGCACCCCAGCTCCCACCTCCCACCGACCCCCCCCCCACCCACCCACACACACACACCCCACCCACCAAAAAATAAAAAAAAAAAGTTATGGGCCGCGCTGTTTGTTCCCCCCTTTGTTGCTCCCAAGAACAGAAGTTATTTTGCTTGCGCTGCCTCCGAGCTGTTTGCCACGTGCCAATGTTTGGTGCACTGTGCTCCACTTGTTCTCCTTCTCACACACTGACAGAAAGAAGAAGGGGAAAAAAACGGAACAACAACATAAAAAAGGAAAAGAACTGAGAAGGCTCCAGCCCTGCCCCCTCCAAAGCTGTCATGTGAACTCCCGCCTTTTGTTTAATTTACATTTCGAGGCACCAGCCCATCAACCCCCCCCTCCCTCCTCTCCCCTTCCCCCTCTGCCCCCTCCTGCTTCCCTCTCCCCCTCCCCTTCCCACTGCCCCCCTGCCAATGGCGCCACCCCACCACACCAACTGGCAGTCATCAAAAATGCAGAGTTCAAACTAATTAGTGACATTTGGCCGTTTGTGAAACTTTTCCCTTCTCGGCGCGGCCCGCTTCTGTCGAGCGAGGCCTCGCCGCCCCCGCAGAAGGCGGGGTTGCATTTCGGCGGTATGAAAGATTCGGGTCTCTATTCATCTGTGACAAAAAGGATTTTTATCTCTGCGTGAGCCGAGACGCGCAGAGAAAAAGCCGACGACGTCTGAAGCTTTGCGAGGTGTGAGGATGGTCAAAGTAAATTGATGAAAATGGACAATTCTGAAAGTGCACTCGTGTGTATTGCGGGCATGAAATTAACTCGCTCGCTGCTTCGCATGAATGAAGAGCTTGTTAGCACACACTAGGCAGGGCCTTATTTAGCATCAAAATAAATCACAAGATGATTAGCCTGTTGGCAAATGTACAGTACGTGGGTGCCGCGTGTGGGGTTTCGGCATGTCTTAAAGTTTGCTTTTGACACGGGAGACATCTGTCTCGCCAGGCGAAAATAACTCCGAGCATGGAGGCAAACATCTGCGAGAGCGAGAATAAATAAATCGTGTGATAAAGTAATGACATGAAAGCTTAATTGCTCAGATAAGTATGATAGCAGCTTGTGCAGAGGTGTTGGATGTGAGGTTTTGGAGTTAGAGCGTACACACACACGCGCGCACACACATACACAGAAAACATATGAAAGGCAAACTCAAGTACACAAGTATATCTTTTAGAAGCCAGTATTTGGCTATAATTAACATGTTTAGATATTGAACACATTCCCATTACTAGTTTCCTTCCGAGAGTTCTTGGGTTCAGTAAAGTGTTAAAAAAAAAATGCCGCAACTAGCCTCGCTGTTTGTGTTTTGCTGCTATTTTTTTCTCATTTCCATATGTGAAAAAGTTACTAAAAACCGAGCGGTAAGAAACACAGCACTTAGCAAACGGACTGAGCGAACTAAGCTAAGCTAGCAAAGAAACAAGAGGGCCTGCCCTAGCTACAGCACAAATGCTAACTTTAAACGCTAAAATACTGAGCTCAGAGCTCGCTTAGCTGATGTTAGCTCACTGCAGCTCGTCTCTGAACTCCCCAAAATGAAAAAGAAAAAAAGCGTAACGGCGCCGGAAGGCTGAGCTGTGTCCAACTTCACTTTTCGTTTCCTGAGTTGCGAGCTCTGTGCCGCGAGGGGAGCGCCTGGAAAGCGAGCGAAACGAGCAGAACGCGGCGAGGAGCGAGGCAGCGCAGGTGAGGAGAGGCGCGGTAAAAAGCTGACAGCGTTAATATGGAACCAAAAAGGAGAGTGCAGCCTGGCAGTCACTCAAATCCTGCACCTGCACCTTTACAAAACAGGCTCTCCGGTGAGCTTCTCTGGCTCTCTTCCCCCCCCCCCCCCCCTCCCCCCTCCCTTTCTATTTCCCTCCCTTTCACTCTCTCCTCTTTCCGTGCGCCGTGGCTCGGGGCGTTGTCATTTTCGGCATGTTTTCTGTACGCAGTGCACTTTTGTGTGTGTTAATTGTGGGCCATCCTTCAGGGGGGTGGGGGCGGGGACGATGAGGAGGACCTGTTTGAGAGCAGCCGTGCCAGGTTGTGCAGTAGGACTCAGCATGGAGCTGCAGACACCTGGTCCGCCTGAAGGGCAAGAGGAAGGCGGACTTGGCTTCGTCTCTGCGTTTCTCCTCCTGCCCTCCCTTCGCTTTCTCTTCGACCTCTCTCTTACTTTCACACTCTTTCCCTTTTTTTTTTGCCTCCGCTATCCTGGAGCCAGGCGAAAAACAGCTGCTCCTGCAGCCTGCGCGCAGGCTTCCCACCTTTTCAGCCCGGCCCTGTCCCATCAATCACGGCGGAGCTCCACCCGCCCCGTTGGTTGCGTAGATCCAAGTTGCACAACGCTGAGAACTTTTTTTTTTTTTTTCACCAGGATTTTGGTTCGGTGACTTTGAGATGAGTCCTGAGATTTCTTTCCTTTAATGAGTTGCAACGTCGTCGTCGGTGATCAGTCTCGGTGAGTCCTGAGGAAAGTCACGTGACGATCAGTGGGGGGGGTTAACGTTGGAGTGAGGATTAGGTTTGTATCCTTTGGCTGAATAAATGTGCCACCATGCTTGCTTTATGCAGAACGACCTCACGCTGCTTTGCCGCATGTGTGAATCCACACTGATGGTGTTTGTCTGGTAGAACAGAACCGTTAACGATGAACACATTCAATGCCGACGTGCGAACTCTTAAGATTGGGATCGGCGCTCGTCCCTGCTGAACGCCAACGATTCACAGCACCGCCCTGCTTCGCCTTCGCCGCCGCTCTCTGGCCTTTCCACTTCGCTTTTGACATTCACCCTCCGCTTTGTGGCCATATGTCGCACATGGTGGTTGAGTGATGAAAAAAAAAGTTTTCTTTTTTTTGCCGTTTTCATATTCAAGTCTGACATATTGAGGGATGGAAAGATGCTCGTGGGCAAAGACAGTGACATACGGACACGGCCATTTTCTCTCTCTCTCTCTCTCTCGCTCGCTCGCTCTCCCTTCCACCACCCCTCCACCACCCGCCCCCTCTCCCTCTCTCGCACACATATGCACACAACTCTTGGTCAGCAGCACAGATGAGTTCTGGGAAAACAAGCAGCTGCAGGAGGAGGAAAGGACCATAAGGCTGGACGGCTTGCCAAATTTCATCATCTATTATGGATTGCCTGAGATGCACACTCTACTGCAACCGGGGGCACATCTCACACTCACATGCAATTGCAAAAAAAAAATAATAATAATAAACTGCAGCTTCTCGCTTCGTGGACTTGCAGGTTTTTGTACCCTTAAACCAGGATGTAGTTGTTATTTCATCTAGTTCACCCGCTTCTACTCATTATGCACGTGCTCGAGCTGAGGAACCGTGTCATTCTCAGTGTGGCCACTAGGGGGCCACTGTATCAACAAACAGCATGACAGCGAATGAGGCACAAAAAAAAAAAAGTGTTACAAGTCTTTATGTTTCTCACTGAATACATACTTAGCTCGCCAACGTCATACTTATAATGAATGTCTATGCGTTAACATAGAACTGCAACTATGGAATCAAGTCAGGTGAGTAGACAGGAAGCCCGTAGCGGTGCATATTTTCTCTGCAGTTGTCAGGAGCGCTTTGTTGGAGACAGCTGGTGCTCAGGCCTCGTGGAGAAGGTGCTCACTAGATAACAGATTCACCTCACAGGCTTGAGCTGCCTTGCGGGGGGTGGGGGGGGGGGGGGGAGTGGACGGCCCGTGTGACAGCTGGAGCCCCGTCGACATACAGTGGTTTCTATGTCACAGCTGTTGTCAGCCTCGGCACCTAACCTGGTTTTGTGCTGCGCAGAACGTGGTCCGTGCTCGCGGTGCATGATGAGGGCAGGAGTCATGTCTCGTACGCCTCTTCCAGACTCCAGTGTTAGGACAGCAGCGCATCACAAAAACTATAGGTAGGATGGGATAGATCTACAGGAGCCCACAGTTTGCTGAACTGGTGGAGCGGCAGCTGCACTGAAACGCAATGGAGGCCTGTGATGACAGCACGCTGCCGCTGGCAGAATCATTTTCTCTAGGCAAAAGCAAGCATCAAGGAAGTCACTGACATCATAGCACACACCGGATCCAGCAGACCGAGTCTGTGGTGTTGTTAGTTTACAACTAGTTGAAGAAGAAGAAGAAACCTAAAAGCCTAAGAAATTGCACATTGTAGCAGGAAATTATAGATAAAAACCAGAATAGAAAGAACGAAAAGTAGATTTAAAAAATAATAATTAAAAAAGCACCATAAACAATATAAATAATGGCCATTTGAAGGCAACCCATGTTAAAGAATCACACTTTAGAATTCAATTTTGGGAAACAACGTCTGTTCGCGTAACGCAGAGGTCGTAGACGCCGTGTTGTGACTCCACCAAACGCAACCACTCGTCCTGTAATTACGTCCCCGAGACTCGTCTCTGCCTTCTCGCTGGAATCTTCTGCGAGGGGAGGGCGAACGGCATAACTTGTTGTTGTGCAGGTTGGTGAATCTTTTCAGAGGGAGCACTTTGGCAGGCACCATTACCGCCCAGCAGTAAATTGCCTTGTAAATTACAGTGCCGGGGTAATAAAGCCAGATTTGTATATCACCGGGAGTGGAGACTGTGTCTGTCTTGTAAATTTAATTAAACAGCAGGTGCAAAATCAGGTCATATGGCTTTGATGTGCCCCATGTGAGAATGACAACCAGACAAAGATTCTAATACGGGTGGCATTTACATATTTTTGCATGAGGGGGGCGTGTGAGGGTGTGGGTGTCTCGCCTATCACCTTACAGTCTATTAGAACCCCCCTACCCCAACCCCCCTAAAATTAAAGAGGGTTTAAATTAGCTGTCACTTCCGTTTTATAGATGTACAGCAACATAAATGGTCGAGCACTTTACAACAACAAAAAAAAGGTGTGAATAAACTCAGCAGTTGCTAACACCTGACGCCGCCCAAATTGCTTCACATCAATGGACCTTTATTGCCAGTCTACTGTACATTACACAACAACCATTAGAAAGCAATTAGAATCCCTTTCAAGGAACTTCCGTGGCAGCCCAGTAGGGGGCGGAACAGAAAAAAAAAGGGGGGGGGGGGGACAGTTGTCTCCTCGCAGAGCCGAATTGTGTGGGGATTTTTTTTTTTTTTTTTCTGTTGTTGTTCTTTTTTTTTTTTTTAACATAGATCTCCGTCTGGCTGATGTGCACTGGAGCCAAAAATCATCCTGTTATGGCTGCACTTGACCTGTGACACTGTCAACGTGCCGTCTCCCCTCCAGAAGGCCCCTCTTCCCCGCCGCACGTCGCTCCGAGATCACTGCCAGGGATCCTACGAGCTTGTCGGCGGCAGCAGTTGACCTGAAGGCAACACCTTCGCTTGTTTCCTCTTTTGTGTGTGTGTGTGTGTTGGGAGGAAGTGGTTGATAATTACCACCTAGGATGTAGCCATCTGTGCCGCCCTTTCACGGCCTGTTAAGCTCGCTTTTCTGAAAGTTTACTGTTGACAGAGGGCACGCGAGTGGAGTGAGTGCGGCGGCGGCGGCGGCGGCGGCGGCGGCGGCGCACGAGCAATAATAAAAGCGGCGCTAAGGAGCTAGCTTACAGGAAGAGGGTCCAGGAGGAAGGGTGTACAATACAGGGGGAGAACGTGGTAGTTCAACTACTGGACTGAAGTGGAACAGGAAGAACATTGCGAATGTACATTTCTAACTACATCATTAAAAATTTGTAGTTTTCTTGTGATTAATGAAAAACAAGCATCTGCATTTAAATAAAGAGTCGGTCATATTGAGCCAAGACCTTTCTCAGGGTGCCGTGGTTGTTAACCTGACGTTGTCACTGCTGTAAGAAGACAGATAGTCTGCGAGAGCAAACTAATGCCTGCTATAGAATTAGAAATTGATAACAACATTGTTTGCAATATGCTTTCTTGCCACCAGAGGCTGCTAAATCTCACACTGTTGGCCTTAACACGTTTTTTCTTTAGCCTGCTTCCTAATCAAGTGGGGCGTCAGAAGTCGGGGATTCACGATAAAATAGTTTGCAACATGCAATGCTAGATTCGCCTCACTAGCTGTGCAAATCGACTCTTTGTGATGTCACAAATAGGATTTGCACAGCCTGAAGCACCATCCAACAAAGCAGCAGTTTTAACTGGAAACTAAAGCAGCTGTTTTTGCGGAGGATCGCAAACAGACGGCTAATAAGCTTTCTGGAGCTTTTATTTTGAAGGCTTCTCCACTAGACTCTGGCCTTTAAAATAACGATCTGAAAAATAGGTCTAACATGTGACCTTTGGGTTCACCACTCCTGTGTGCGATCTGCCTGGTTTCAGCCTCGTAACTTTTCATCAAACCCATCCATCACTCAGAAGCTGCCTATTGTCATCATCCGTGACGGACACCTGTGTTTCTGCCATAAGGCAGCAGTTATCATCAGGCTGTCGGATATCTGTCACGATTGCAGGATTGACGGCGTGCAGAGGAAAAAAAAAAAAAAAAAACCTTTCGCCGTTGAAAGCTGTCAAGAGTCACTGAGTCTTTAATGAGAAAAAGCCAAGTTGGAAACCACAGGCCCAGACGTGTGTGTGTGTGTGTGTGTGTGTGTGTGTGTGTGTCCGTGTGTGTGTCCGTGTGTGTGTGGGTGTGTGAGAGAGAGAAAGAGAGAGAGGGAGAGAAGGGAGAGCAGGATGAGGGAACAGGTGCATGGCTGGAAGCTGTGGTGCTGGTCGGTGCAGCAGAGGCTCAGTACAGTACGTCATCTCTGCTAGTTGCTAATCAAGCACACACACAACACACAAACTACAGGAAGAAAAACAAGACTGACTTGACATAAAGAACAGTTGGCTGCAAATCCACCGAGTTCCATTTCACATCCTTTAAAAGAAGAAAATAAATTCCATGGATGAAAGACCTCAGGCGTCGAGCGATTTGTCAGCTGCACTGGAAAGAAGAACTTTCTGCGCAGAGTTTTTTTCTCTCTCTCTCTCTCTCTCCCTCTCTCTCTCTCTCTCTCTCTCTCCTTCTCTGAGCGATTCTCCCCTTAGTTCTAGTTTCACCTGGCAGTTTCCTAATCAGCTGGAGCCCGTTTCCGTTGGGTTCTGGCGCTCCACTTCAAACCGAATCCCCTCAGGTCGTCGCCGCGGCTCCTCCCAACGGTCGCCAACGGCCACTCTCTTTACGCAGCTGCCGTCCCGCCAGGGCGGCCCCGTCGGAGGCCGGGCGGAGCGGCTCAGGTGAATGACCCCAGGCAAGCGTCTCCTAGATAAAAATCAAGAGGAAAGAAGGGGAGCGAGACGGGCAAGTAGTTGGAGGGGAGGAAAGAGCAAACAACACAGGGGCCGGTGGGAGGTGAGCCGCCACCAGGTGGGTGAGCCTCGCGGAGGCGTGAGCTGGAAGTCAAGCAACTGGCAGGTTTTGAGAAGGGAGGACGGCTGGAGGATGAGTTCCTGGAGATCAACACCCAGTCAAGCACAGCCTAGTGAGATATCCAGCAGGTGCATCAGCTATTAGCAGTAGTAGTAGAGGAGGGCCTTGTTAGCACAGCTTAGCAATAGGAAATGTAATTGTATTTAAAATCAACATTTTATATATATATTTATATACATATATATATATATATATATATATATATATACATATATATATATATATATATATATACATATGGAAGGATGCCATGATTGCATTACATATTAAAAACACAAGCCCAGGTACTGCAGATGGCGAAAGCATAACGCTTTTACATTAGCTTATTTTAAAGCCAGAGGTACTGCCTTCACTCACTAGCTGTGCTCCGATAGAACAACGATTACTAACAATAAAATTTGTCAAACAGAATTCAACAAAGCGGATGTAGCATTAAGCAATAGTAGACTGGTGGTTAGTTTACCAATAATCACTTCAGGCCACTTTGCTGCTTTGCACTTAGCAAGAGTGAGTGAGATGAACAGCAAATGTTTGTTGTTTCGCCTTTCGCCTTAAAAAAAAAAAAATAAATAAAAATCACTCTTCCCCTGACACGCAAGTCTTCCGGGACACACGGACTTCTCGTGTCAAGTGCAACGACATCAACAACAACAACAACAACAACAACAACAACAACAACAACATGCGCCGTCCTTTGTTGCCGCCGCCCTGACAGGCCGAGGCCTCGTATTGCTGAGCAGCTAATGAGAGCTAATAGGTGTCACAGGCTCCGGGGACAATGGGCAGCGCCAAGTGCACGCTGCGACAGAACGGATGGGAGGCAGGACCCTGTCATTTTATGTCAGTCACCGGCCAGCGTACAATGGCCCCTGGTCACAATTAGAGTCCTGCGTAGCGCGTGTGCAAGTATGAGCAAATGCACATGCCTATTATTAACCCTTAACCCACACGGAGAGCTGGCAGGGAGCTCTCAGCATTTAATGTCAATTCATGTTTACTTGATTTTTATTTTTCTTCTTCCCCTCCCCCACTCCCTCTCGGCGGGGTCGAACGCTGCCCGGCAGCGTGGCCTGTCACTCCGGGGAGTGATATACCAGAAGTGGCATTCAACAACAACAACAAAAAATGTAGAGGGGGAAAAAGAGGGTGGAAATGTGATTCCTTTTCACGGTGGCATGTTTACGACATTACATCCCAGTTTGATACCGAAAGAGACGACTGACTTTGACACATGAGCATGAAGCATGAACCCAAACGAGATAAAGGCTCAGTGGAGATCAGCGTTTGCGTCGCAGAGAACGGTCCTCTGGTGTGTATCAACAAACGCAGCCTCTGCTGTCTTCTTTTGCAGCTCTCTGGTTCCCTCTTCTGGCCATAAGGCATGAATGAACATCCAGCAAATCACGATATTACAACTGAGACACAGATTCTTCTTCTTCTTCTTCTTCTTCTTCTTCTTCTTCTTCTTCTTCTTCTTCTTGGTGGGAAAAACTGCTTCATATCAAAAGTGTAAAAATGTATAAAATGCAGGACAGATGCTGTGCACTCTCAACAATACACTTGTCCAGTTTCTTGTCCAGGATCTTGAGAAATCAGACAGCTTCACCCTGCGCTTCTCTTTTACTTGTTCTGTTTTTGCACTAAAGAAAGCGGCTGGAAAGGTCTGCTCTTTGTGATGTCACAAAATGCCCCGTAGGGAAAACACCTAAGTTGAAAATAAGTGAAAGCTCCAGCAAAACACTTGCTTCGTAGGTTAGCAGAAGGAGGCTGCAAACAGCGGGCTAAATAAATTGCTTTACTGAGCGTTCCTTTCTGCACAGCCCTCTGAGACCACTTTTCCCGCCGGCTTGTTCTCATCCCCTACTAAACACGCAGCCAGGCCCAACTTCTTACCCCTGTTTTGTTAGCGAGAAGCTAAAACTGAGCTTTTCGCAGGGGTGCTTGGAGGTTTTGTGGATAGTTCACCATGCAAGGATGCACCACCAGAGTCTGGGATGAACGTCCATGTACAGTTACACCTATACTATTACCATCAGGGGCATTAGTGTGGGCAGTATGGTGGCAAGTGCAGAGGAGCAGAGGAGGTGCTGCTGCTGCCGCTGCTGCTGCTGCTCCTGCTGCTGCTGCTCCTGCTGGTGGCCAGTAGGTGGACTTGGCACCGAGTCGCTGGAAGGTGAAGCCAAATCGGAGCAGGCTGATGGGCCTGCAGCCAGCACACGTGTGATAGCCGAACCCTGTGTTCTGTGCAGAGCAGGTGCAAAGGCCTCGTCTGCTCTCTTTTCATCCTACCCCCACTCCCCTCCCCCGCCCTCCACCCCCACTCTCCCACCCACTCCTCCCCTCCCGTCTCCTGCCTTCCCCTCCACTCTCCCTGGCTCTCTTTTGGCCCGTTTCTTCCGGGTTTAGCTCTTTGTTCTCTGTGTGATATTTTCTCCATCTCCATTTGCACCCCCATGCACGTCCCCCCTCCCCCCAACACACACACACACACACACACACACACACACACACACACACACACACAGCAGCTGCAACGCACCTCGTTTGCTCCAGATAACACATCAGCCCCGGCGTTCACAAAACTCTGTCGCGGCCGTGCCCACAGATGGCAACTTCCTGTGGTCCTGCCCAGCGATTGGTGGAGAGACTTTCAAAAAGGGGAACAGCTGGTGGTGGTGGTGGTGGCGGCGGCGGGGGGAGGAGGGGTGATGCATCGCAGAGCGTTTGCACTTTCATTTCCAGGGTTGTCCTGTTAATGCTCGCCATCCAGCAGCTGGCAGGAAACAGGCACAAAAGGCAGAGAGAGCGAGGGAGGCAGAGAACGACCTGTTCTCGATGGAGGAGGACAAAAGGCCTGTCACGTTTCCGATGATCAGGACCGATCTGCCGTGAACTATACAGGAACTGTGTCTGACAGGCAGGAGAAAGGCATTTAGAGCAGCTTGAAGTTGTTGTTGTTGTTGTTGTTGTTTGTGGGAAATTTAAATGCACCACCTTAGGATTTGGAGGACTGAACAAGTGTTGTTGTGATGACTTTTTCCTTTTATTCCAAAATGGTGAGGGTTGAAATTTGTGGGCAGAGTAATAAATACATTGAATTTATTTTTGAAATGTGGATCAAACGTTTCACTTGATTTGCCCGATCAATTTCAAAACCTCTCTTTTGAAAAACAATTGATCCAATCCTCCTCATCGTTTTTTCAGCGAGTGCTTTCTAATCTTATAAGCAGTTTCACCAGAGGACGCTGTGAACAATCCTAGTTGCCTTTTTCTCCTCATACAGGTCAGCAGATAAATTCAGTTACTCTACGTGACCGGTGGAAGCGTGTAGAGGTGTTTTCCTGTCTATATATGGACTCCAACTTCCCTTTAAACCAAATGGGATGAGCAGAGGCAGATCACGGATTCACACACATACTTGTCACATTTTATGAGCAGTACATTTTACCACTAGAGGGAGCCATTTCGCAACATACAGCTCAAAAACCGTGCTGTACTAAAGGCGTAATGATGGTTACCTGAGAGGATAGACCAGGTGTGTTTTATTCTGAAGAACACAGTGGCCTTTAAACCAGGTTTAATAAAAGGTAGATGGTTTTGTCTAAATGTGTCAAAAAGAAAAAGCTTTAATTCTTTTTTTTTCCATTCCGAGTAAACTCACTGGGGTGACTTTTAAAATATTTTTAGTGTCAGATTTTTTCATCATAACTTTTCGAATGTCCATGTTACTGTTATATCAATTGCAATCATAGAAATACCACAATTTCCTTCTTATGGACAGTATTTTTCCAGTTTGCAAAATGTTTTTATTGCTTATGTGGCAACGCAGGCTCATTGCATAGACTTTGTCAGTTTTTATTCGTGAATTTTGTTTCAGTACATACAAAAATAGACAAGGAGAAAACTTTGTTTAATAAATATCTGTTTGATAAATAAACGTTTTTGTTTTTGTTTTTTAATACTAATTTAATACAAGTTCTTAACATATCAACTGTGACCATTTACTACATACATATTCCTTCGTATAGACATTTTTCTCATCGATTAAAAAATAAATAGTCGCTCATTTTCGCTCAAACGTATATTCATGCATTTAGCATCCACATTGGCGTCCGTAGTTGGGGGAAATGACGTTACCAGGAAGTAGGCGGGGTTAGCCTCAAACCTCGAAGTAATTTGTTTTCGCTTCCCTTCTTCGTTCGCAGTTTGATGACGCATGTGGCGGTGCGACTGTGGTCGGTGGCCCCAAAATATAAACGAGTTCGTGAACGGTCGTTTATTGAGCGCGTTCACGTATCATCATGTTTGTGTCTTAAATGGACCTCACTTTCACTTTTTTTTTTTTTTTTATTACTCTACTGTTTTATGCTTAGCAGCAACAGAAAGTGATAATTGAATCATGAGTCTTTTATAAGGATAAAGATGTTACTTGACTAATAAACCCATTAAATATCACATTTCTAAAGAAGCATTTTCATGGCTGGGTTTAGATCGCCATCCTGCAGCACAGCTTTGCATGCAAACAAATAACCAACAAACCACCAATATTTTTTTTTTTTTTTAATGTGCATTACTTTTACAAACAACCAGTTCAAATTTGGCTTAGAGTCCGGCTGAAAGGAATCATCTGTGACTTCCCACAGCCTTTCTTTAAATGCATGGTTAACCTAGTGTGTGTGGGGGGGACAGCTGGTGGCCATCTGAGTTGAATACAGTAAGGGACAAAGGGTTGGGGATTGTGGCAAAAGACCACATTCTCGCCGTGACCACAAGGTGGCGATGTTGTCTGAGGAAACGCCAACCTCTGTTATCCTGCAGCATCCCATATTAAATTATATAATTTTACTATCTTCATCACAAGAGGCTGATGTCCACACTCGGTGTTTTAGCGCACACAAAAAGCAGAACAAGTCTCGGATGGGTCTTTCTCATTTCTGGAAAGTCATTGGCAGGCCAAACGTACACTTACGCAAACAACAATGTAAGTTTGCATATTATGGGACCCTAAGCATTCACCAGTAGCAGAAAAGGAGGTCGGGAGAGGTGTGTTGATTTTTTAGTTTTCAGTGTAAAAGACCTGTGATGTATTTTTAAAAGGGATTGAAATCAAATAAATAATCACCATGTGGCTTTACTTGTGTCTGCAGAATATTATTTAAATCCATATGTTGTGTTGAGGCCCACTGTCATGCCCCTTCTGCAGCTGTGACCCCATATAAGAAATTATTTATAAAGTTTAGCCTGTGTTAAAAAGTTAGTACCAGTAGTGCGAACACATCAGCATGTGTTCTTATATTTATATTAAATATTTGGTCATATGTCTCGTGGCCATGGATTTAACAGCACAACATTTTAGCTGGATTCTGATGATCAAGCTCAAGAAATAATAAATATAGTGGGAGTCTTGGAATAAAGATTTATTCTTAAAGCCTACACGGGAGGTTCTCTGTGCTCTCAAGGAGCCAACGGTTCCCATTTTGTAATGTGGCGTCAAAGAGGAAGGAGCAAAGGGTGGAGATGATTTACTGTGGGGACATCTCTGCTCAGACCTTTCTCGTCCCTGACATCTGTTGAATGTTGCAATACGTGAAATGCAAACCAAATTTCTCAACAGACGAAGGATGATTAAATCCAGCGTAATCTGAAGGCAACTGTGTCCGCTCTTCCCCTCGCCCCTTTGTCTCCGTGCTTCCTGCGTACATCATTAGACTTTGTGTTGCGCTGAATTAATGATCTCGCCCACATCGATTGTTAGCTTTAATGATACTAGACACAATATAGTTGAGACGGAGGCCGAGAGCCATGACAATAGGCTTGGGAGTCTACTTTTGCTTTGGCCAATGGGGGTCAGGTCATATGGCTGGGGGTTTGAAAGCTTCGTATGGGGGAGGGGTTGTTTTCTTTCAATATCTCCTCTGAGCCAATAAGCAAGAGTAGTACAGGCTGAATCCAATTATCATCTGCAAACTATCGTCGGCTGCACCTTGTATTGGGCTACTAGGCACTTTCATCAAGCAGAACACCACTCTGTAAACAAAGATAAGACAAAGAAAGCTCACTGTTCTGACTGCCGAGCAGATCTGTAACATTTTAAGTTACAGACTATGACCTCTTTCTGGGTCTAACTTTAACGTCAAAGTTGAGATGGTTTGAGTAAATATTTTAAAATCACAACTCAATTTTATACATGTAAAATGTTTTGTAATGATCATTTCAGTAAATGCTAATGTTACATGCTATTTCATAGATTTATATTAAAACAGCTATGGGTTTCAATAAAGTTGTGTTGTCTGAACAAAATGCCTACTACATATGAGTGCTATGTTTAAGGGGCAGACTATGAGTTTGGAGCAATGTTCAAGCTGGAGGTGAAGCTCTTAGAACTATAAAATAATGTGATGACAGCCATTATTCATTTTACTTTATATTATTTTATAATACGTCAACGTTGTGTTGACTGGTCTAAATAACAGAAAGCTAAGAGCAACACATTGTCACATATTGTCTCCATTTCAAAACCAGACACCACGAATGAACTGAGGGACAATTGCGAGACGAAGAAATGGCGCTACTGTCACTTTAAGACGAGCGGCCCCTGGGTCAGCGAACAACTGTTTATGCAAATGATGACAAGCCGAACGTGCCAGCGGCCAATCGGAGGCCGCATCTAACCGCGGGAGATCTAAATTTCGCGCGACGAAGTTTGGCGCTAAAAAAGCCTCTTGTTCCCTTGTATGGAGAGCCGAGAGGAGCTGGACGGACCGGAGGAACACACCGGCTCGGATTCTTCTGCATCACCGCCACCCACAACAAGCCGTAAATCTCCGGGAGGTACCGGACTTTTAAACGCGACTGGAAACTTTGCGCGCTGAACCCTTCAAGGCAAAACTCCGAGATTAATTCTATTTTTATACGTATATGTTAAGACTTATTTACCTAGCTTGTTTGTTATTTTAAGAACTCGTACGGCCACTTTGCACTTTTGTTAACGGACAAAGAGAAGCGAGAAGGGCCGGTCCGATCACTTTACTTTCTGAGACATTTTGACATTTTAAAACGCGCGTATATTACATTACACGTAGTCAATGCACTTATGCCTGTATAGCGTGCTCTAAGCTGCTGTTACTGTTTTATTACTACAGCCTGCAGATTATAACTCTAACTCTGCAGCGCCTCAACTCAACTCAACTCAACTCAAATCATCGATAGCCCGCAGTTCCCTTTTTCTTTTCTTTTTTTTTTCTTTTGCTCGGCTTGACCCCACATTGGTGGAGTTTACTTTGCGAAAGAAAATGATGCGGATGCCCAAAGGCGTCTCTCCGGCATCGGCACGGCAGACGGTGCCGGTGACCGCAGTGCACTGCACCCAGCGCAAGATGAAGATCCTGAGCGGCGGCGCCGTCAAGGCGGAGCTGTTCGGCACGGCGGTGTCCAGCCCGCTGATGAACTCGGTACCGGCCGGATACTTCAGCCAGATCTGCAACATTACCGCGGCGGAACAAAGAGCCAGCAGCCTGTACTCGACCCCCCACGGACCCGAAGCTAAAGCCATCAGATCATCCTCCGGGCGGCTGCCGGTAACGACAGCAGAATCTCACACATACACACACAGGGAGATGTCAGATATTGGCAAGAAGTTTCATTTTTGACTAAAGTGAAGTGCTGCACTGGGTGGGTGGGTGGGTGGGTGGGGTGGAGGTGGGGTCTTCATTTGCATTGGTACGCGTGTGTATCCGCCCTCGCAGGGACCACATTCGAATATGTTTTGACGTGATAAGCCACAGAGGAGCCATTGTGACGGCTGCTCTGTGTGTGTGTGTGTGTGTGTGTGTGTGTGTGTGTGTGTGTGTGTGTGTGTGTGTGTGTGTGTGTGTGTGTGTGTGTGTGTTCCCCTCCCTGTCTCACATCTTTTTCCCAGACACTGTGTGTGGATGTTTGATGCCTGTTGAGAGAACCCTGTGCGTCTGTCTCATTGTATTCCGGGGATAGGAGGGGTCGGGGGGCTCTATTGTAGAGTGCCCCCCGCCCACACACACACACACACACACACACACACTTTCCCCCCCAACATACACACACACAACACAGTGCGACATTAAAACAAAGCCCAGGGCTCCTCCACGTCAAGATTTTGACCCTACCACTATGTAACGCATCTCTAACCCACCTTGCTGAATCTCAATAGACAGGAAATGGAGCAGGGGTCACCTGCAGGCACCAGGTTGCCCCCCCCCCAAGGACCACATGAGTAGCCGCAGGTCTGTTTGAAAAAGAGCACATGTTGAATTGCGTCTAAAACTCAATTATATCCAACCTTGTTAAGTCACCGTTGATAATCATTGAGAACTCATCAACTTGATACGTGTCTTCACATAGATGAGTATCATTAATAATAATAATATAGAACTCAGAGAGGTTGTTATGTCAGCAGAGTCTAGCAAACTGGTGGCCCTTCGTATGACTCAGGACCCATGAAGTAGCTCTCAGTGCCAGAAAGGTTGGTGACTCCTGAAATGGAGTGACACAGCAACCTCCCCCACCACCACCATGTTCTTGTTCCCACCCGTGTGACAGCTGCCTCGTTCGCACCTGGCGGCAGGCGACACACGTGACCCAACCTGCTGCTGCTCCTCACCTGCCGCCGCTCGTTCGACCCCCGTCCCGTCCCCTCCCCTGCCTCGTTCCAAACCTCCCAGGCCGCCGCCGCTGTCGTGTTGCATTTAGGCGAGGTGGCTTACTGGGTTAGGGGTGAGAGGCGGCGCTGGGTCTCCAAATCTCATGTTAACCCCGTGCCCTTGGATCCTCCGCGCACTAATAGCTCCCCTGCAAGAGGATTAGCCGGCTGTAAGTAAAGTGAGAAGCGGGCTGCCACCTGCCTTTGTTGTGTTTCGCATGACCACCATCAATTCTTTTTTGCCAACGCACGGCCAACTAACTTCCAGTCTCTGACGGAGTCACACGGCAGCCAGTTATGCCAAAACACGTTTCAATGGAAATGAATAGAGGAAGGCGAGACGTGCAAAAATTCCACCAAGGTGTTTCCAATTCATTTCAAAGTCTCTTCTCATCATTTCCGTCGCAATTCTTTACATCGCACTCATTACGAAATCGTGAGAGGGGTTGCACCGCCAAAAAAATCTCTGAGGGGCAGGTTTCAGAAGACCCGAAGTTCCCTCCTTGTGAAACCTGATTCGTTAATTTCTTTCATGAACTTTCATGTTCAAGGGAAAAAATAAACTAAACAAAAAAAAACCTTTGCGTCAGCAGCGCTGAGTCACTTTGGGCCAAAGTCCCAATCCTGCCAAACATCACAAAAAAAAAAAATGTAATTCCTAAACTGTATAATGAGAATGAGAGCTTATTTCCTATGCATATAGACACACCTGTCACAACCATAAAGGTCAGTGGAGCGCGAGTATTTAAAAAAAACACCTGGGGAACAAGTTAATGGTTCACGCAGCGTGGATCATTTTAGCCAAAGTGCTCTTCCGATCACTGTCACAATAGTAAACCAGTGACCCTCACGTGGCCATTAACCAGGATCATTGAGAACGTCTCGCTTCCGCTTCCTCTCGGTTTGACTGCAAATGTCAATGTGTGACAGGCAGGCAGGCAGGCAGGCAGGCACTCCTCCCCCTCCTTCCGGCAAATCCAAAGTCTGAGGTGATCTCTCTCTCTCGCCGAGGCCTGCGTCACGTCCCGCCCTCTGCAGCTGAATGACATTGTGTGTCTCTTTCAGATCCGAATGATAATAAGATGCCGGACTTTGGATTGGATCCGCATAACATCAGCCCGAAACAGTTTCCCTTTTCATTCCCCGCTTATGTCACATGGCACATGGCTGAATTCCATTAAAACAAAAACTTCTTGTATGAACGTAATTACAGAAGAGTCCTGCAATACACTAAGCGCGATGACGTTAGCAGACACGCAGCGGTGAAAGCGGAGGGGGTGCAGCTTGGGTTTGGTGCGTGGACACGGAACTCAATGCCGATTGCTTCCGCGACGTCCCGCGTCAAAAAACATGGTGTCATCCCGCTAATTTTAGTGGATCAGAGCCTTAACAAATCGGTGATGCGTCTATGGTACAATGACTACATAATTTGTTTGATTTTTTTTCATCTAATCGGACTCCTCTCCTGGTCGCAGTTTACATGGAGCTGAGAAAATCGCATTATTGACGGGAACGCGTCCTCCTCCCCCACACTAGGGGGCGGTATGAGTCTTTTCAGCGCGTTAACTTTTCGGTTAACCTCTTTGGTCGCACAATAACAAAACAACTGGAGCGCGATACCTATCGTGGAATGATCATATGTCCGCAAAGACGCTTGAATAATTTGACGATACCCCTACTAGTACATTCAGTGGCCAGTTCCTCTCCACCGTCCCAGACAGTTGACCCAGCAGCTCCCAGCACAACTACCACCCTACCATTCACCTTGTTTACAGCAGCCCTGGAGCGTTGTGTCAGTGCTCAATAGGTTGACAGCTTTGCATTTCAAAGCAGCTTCAATTCCTTTTACAACAACCACCTACAAGCAAAACAGAAATAAAAGGAAAATGCAGATCCAACTCCCACCTCACTACCTGAAGCAATCCCAACAGGCATTGTTCACTACACTCCAGCCCCGGGGGTGTGGTGGCCAGATATTTGTGCACGGCGTAGGCCATATTTGCAGGCGTACTGTAACTTGCCCTCAACTGGAGTGAGAGACTACCCCAGTGGGTCGAAGTTCCCTTTGTTTGGCTACGGGCTAGCCAGGGTCTGTCACGTGACTCGCAAAAAGAAACACAGGCGTGATGAAATCTTGTGGGAACGAGCGGAGGAATGCGTGCCAGACGGAGGCGGATCACGTACAGAACATTTTGACGGGCGGGACCTGGCCGCCCGGCAGGGCGAGGTCATGGCGAACGTTAGCTTAGCGACGCTACGAGACGATGAGATACAAAAAAATGGCCAGTTTTCCCCTGGATACTTTTTGCATAAACAACTGATTGCTTTCTAATTCTATGTATCTATATGTGTATGTATGTATGTATGTATGTATATATGTATATATGTATATCTATATATGTATATATATAGATAGATATATATATACTGTATATATATATATAGATATATATATGTATATATATATATATATATATCTGTATATATACATTTAAAGCTTTTTATGCAGCCAATGTGCATTTCCCTCTCTTCCAGCTCCTCACAACACATACAGGATGTTTCTCATTCAGCTTGTGGTTTGCATACTATGGGTGACTTCGTGCAGAACTCATGCGTGAATTGAGGCCCCGAGCTCTGGTCCTATACAGCGCAGCTGCAGGGGCGAAAACACTGTTTGTTCTGCTCAGACGAGAAGTCGTTCCTCATCCGGTTGCTGGGCCTCTGCGATGAAATAACAAACTGAGAAACAGTTTGAACCTGTGCAACTCAATTTGATGAAATCAGGCTCCCGTTAATAATCACAATCAAATCAACCGGGACCAGCTGAATGTATCAAGACTAAGATAATGAAAACGGAAAGTGACAAAGACGGCGAGCAATTTGGAATTGCTTATTAATATTGACACTTAATATTACAGTGGATTATAAAATGAATGGGATGGCAATGCAAGGCCATCTGATGCCTCCCTTCCTTAGTGCTGTGGGAGAGCAACTGTCCATTTCTCAATCTGATGCAAGCTACAGGCAACATAAGTTTACAATGTTATGCCATCTTAAATGCTCAAGGTGGTACATGAACATTATTGTTTGACCAGCACTTCACTGGCACAGACAGGCGACGCCTGACGCTTGCTAGCAGACTGCTAGTGGCCAAAAGGCCAAAACTCAAGAAAAAAAAAAGAAAAAGTAACCACGTGCGTTTGGACACGCGTTTGCCGATAGAAGCCAGCCGGCGCTGTGCAAAGTGTCCCAACGCGTGGCGTGCTGCTGGGATCAGAACGGGCCTCCGTCAAACAGAGTTGCACACACTCGCCGCGGCGCTCCAGATGTCGCCGGTCAACAGGTGGACGAGTCAGTGAGCGCGCGAGCACAATGGCCGCCTTCACCACGGCCACGCTGACTCAGCCGCATGTAATTTGTCACTTCTGTCGACTCCCAAAAAAAAAAAAAAAAAAGGCCCCGTTCTCGAAGGCAAGTTTGTGGGAAGGGTATTTAAGCAGAAAGACTAAAAAGTAATGACTGCATCACTGGAGACAGTGCTGAGGGGATTCAACTGCACACTGAAAACCACCAAGGGTAATCAAGAGTTCAGTTATATGAGGAAACCCGTCCACAAAGCTTTGATGAAGGTAGTTTTGCATAATATGGGACCTTTAGAAGTAACTTGGTCTTGAACGTGAAGTGGGCCAACTGTGTTTGTTTCAGTTTCACTCACAGTTGGCTCCAGCACACAAGTAGGTCAGTTAAAAAAAAAAAAAAACAGTGGTCACTTGTGTGTGGGTGTGCGTTTGTCCTCAGTAGTTCGAGGCTTAAGTGAGTTCAATCATTTCCCTACTACACGCACACACACACACACACACACACACACTTGCATTTGAAGGGCTTTGTTCCTGCACTTGAATCGTTGGCACATTTACGACACTTTCCAACAACCCCCCCCACCCCCGTCGTTTAGCACTTTGATGCCTCTTGTTTCGCAGAGGGGCTGAACTCACCCTGCGCACTTCATTCCCATGATTCAGCCTTCAGCTCACCATTATTTGAAGTCAGTGGCTGAACTGAAAGGATGAAATATTCCAGCAGACAGCAGCCGAACTCGACAGGGGTCAATCTGGGGGAATACAGAATGACAGAGTGATTGTTGAGATAAAATAAAGATAATAATAGTTGTGTTGTCGCTGTTTTTGAAGTGTTCTTTCTGACTGGCCGTATTGTGCTCTCCCCTCTTGAAGGCGAAACGGAAGTTGGATCTGGAGGACCCCGTTTACCTGCCAGAGTTCCGAACACCAAAGGGAAAATGCAGCGTTGCAGCCAGGATGCCAAGTCCAAAAAGTGAGTGCAGACACACGGTGTGTTCGGCTAATATCCACCACCCGACCGCAAACCAGCCACTGCACAGTCTTTTGATAGAAAAACGGAATCAATTCTGGGGCAGGTTCACATGTTGACATGGAGTGCTTAGGGACCTGCAAAGCTGACATTCTTAGAGTTTTCACTTTACCAGAGTGAAAGATCCAGGAGGAGAGACGTTGTGGGAGGCGGCAAGAGCGGCTGAATCCATCAAAGATTAAAAAGAACATTGAGTTTGTTCCTGCCGGCCACCGTCTTCCTGAATAAATCATCCTGAGCTTTTGCCTGCGCTGTTCACCGCGTGATCAGCCATCATCATTTGTTGCTCTTTGCCCGAGAAGCTAATTATCTTCCGTGGTTATAAAGGTTTTATAACCACAGAGGATAATGTCCTAATGGCCTTGTGTCCTTGATTTATTTCCTCCGAGATGACGCTAACCAACCTAACTCCCACGTTAATTAGCCTATGTGTGCTCAGTTGGATAGGATATGCAAACAACGTTGCTCTACAGTCAATTTAGCTTTTACGTATTTGTAAAAGCTTTTTTACTTTACTTTTTTTGACAAGACTGTTTACAGTTTTACTGAATTTTGTGATATTTTCAGCATGATTAATCTGATAGCTTGACGGGCATAGCAACTTTAGCCATGGAGCGCAGCTGAGCAAAGACACACTTTGTTAAACCTTTGGTATTAAAAAGAAAAGTTGAGGCGATCACAGCGTTTCACTCGACAAAGCTGTTTTTTAAGGACTCGACTGGCAGTAAAAACAGGAGGTCCTCATTCGGAATAAACGAAAAAAGGTGCGAGTTTGCCAAAAGCAGCGCTGCAGCGTGGCTTGTGCTTAGCTAAAGCAACACTTTGGTTAATTGTGCAAGTGACAAATTCCTGCCATTTTTAAGAGCGGCAAACTCCCAAGCCGAGACGCAGTGAAAGGGGTCAGTGTGATGCTAATTGGATGCAGCAGTGCAATAAATAGTTGCGGCGGAAGGCTGTGGGTAGGTGCTGGCAGTTATTGTGTGTGGGACAAATGGTGAAAGCCACACTCTCACTAAATGTGAAGAAAGCAATCCGACTGAATTAAAGAAGGGAAAACAAATACTTCAACCACATGGCAGGAAAACGCCGGCTTTATCTCACATGTCTGCACCGCCTGCTCCGTTTCCTGCAGCTCCAAAGTCTCCCGGGGAGCGGACGCGCTACGACACTTCCCTTGGCCTGCTGACCAAGAAGTTTGTGGGCCTGATTGCCGAGTCACCCAACGGCGTCCTGGACCTGAACTGGGCCACTGAGGTCCTGGAGGTCCAGAAGAGACGAATTTACGACATCACAAATGTCCTGGAGGGCGTCCAGCTCATCCGGAAGAAGTCCAAGAACAACATCCAGTGGCTGTGAGTACAGACAGTAGCCTCAGATGGATGTAAAGGGCCGCTCTTTTTTTGACAGTGGTGGAAAAAAGTTTTTGGACAACTGCATTTGTGATGTAATGTATTGCGCTTCAGATTCAGTCTCAGGTGTGCAGGATATTTTAGTGCCGTCATGGGCATTGACTCACAAGCTGATGATGACCTCCCTTGCAACACATCCACAGTGAAAGAACACAAGAACTACAAGAATTTAGTTTTCTTATTTTCACTCATCAACAATAAACAATAATTTCAAAATTGTTTCTGAGCCTCTGATGCAGCCAAATTCTCTGGCAAATATTTATTGACAATAATTGGGATTATGTCACATTTGTCGGTCTAGTAATCTGCCCCCTGCATGTTGTCGGGGGACACTGCATTTTTGCAAAAATAACATGAAAGGAGCTATATTTGAATTTTAGATAAAGAAAATTTTGCTTCTGCAAAATTTTCTTCTTCTGCGGCAGAAGAAGAAGAAGAAGAAGAAAATTTTGCTATGTACATATACATACAATACATATATGTATATACACACACACACACACACACACACACACACACACACACACACACACACACTATATATATAATTATCAAATAAGAGTTCTTTGTTTGAATTCTGTCACGTTGTGCATTCTAGTTTGTTTTTCATAATAAGTGTATTTGTCTCTCTGTAGGGTTGGCGACGTGTTTGAGGGAGGCGCCGGGGGAGGACAGAAGGCGTGCGCCCTGAGGAAAGAGCTCAGCGACCTGGGCAGAGTGGAGAAGTCCCTGGACGAGCTGATCCAGTCCAGCACGGCGCAGCTCAAACAGCTGACGGAATTTGAGGACAACAAGAGATATCCTTTTACACTGGCCCGCTTCCTCCGTGTCGCGGTCCGTCCGTCCGTCCGTCCATCCTAGCATCTGGGTCATAGCAGAACGCCATCCTAGCATCTGGCAAGGTTTTTGAGCCTTAACCCTGCGCTGCACGCTGGGCTACGTGACGTACCAGGACCTCCGCTCCATCGCCAGCCTGCGGGACCAGACGGTCATCGCCGTCAAGGCTCCTGCAGACACCAAGCTGGAGGTTCCGGACACAGCGGGGGTGAGGGACTCTTTACAAAGCTCCTGGCCGTCTTTCTGAACCTAGGTTTTAAAAAAAAGGCGTTGTGAGAAATGTTGCTGACTTTGTACTGCTTCTTGCATTCTCATTTCTCTGCAGCAGGGGTCACTGCAGATCTATTTGAAGAGCAAAAACGGCCCCATTGAGGTCTACCTGTGTCCAGAGGAGGGCCTGGAGGACGCCAGCCCGGTGAAAAGCGCCTTGACTCCCAAAAAGGAGTTCCAGCAACCGCTCTGCCTCACCAGCACGGCCTCAACAGCGCCCCCTAGCTGCAGCATCAAAGAGGAGTCTGCTGAATGTATGAGCTTGGCACATTTTATTATTCCATCCATCCATTTTCCATACCCGCTTAGTCCCGAGGTCAGGGTCACGGGGGTCTGCTGGAGCCTATCCCAGCTGTCTTAGGGCAAAGGCAGGGGACACCCTGGACAAGTCGCCAGTTCATCGCAGGGCCACATAGAAACAGACAACCATTCACACTCACATGCACACCTACGGACAATTTAGAATGTTCAATTGACCTCACATGCATGTTTTTGGAGTGTGGGAGGAAGCCGGAGAACCCGGAGAGAACCCACGCAGACACAGGGAGAACATGCAAACTCCACACAGAAAGGTCCCAGGTCCGGGCCCCGGAATCGAACCCACGACCTTCTGGCTGTGAGGCGGCAGCGCTAACCACTGCGCCACCGTGTCGCCATTTTATTATTCATAATAATAATAATAATAATAATGATAATAATACATTTTTATAATGCGCTTTTTGAAGCGCTCAAAGACACTTTACAAAAAAGAAAAGACATAAAAAAGTTAAAACACATCAGAATAAAATTTACAGTTAAGATACTGAGTAACAATTGTAGTTAATAAGTAACATGAAAAGTAATTAAACATAATTAAACATTAACAGCAGATTATTAGTACTATTCTTTATCACAACTATAGAAAACACCTTTCAAAACAGAGCATCTTAAATGGAACCTAAATTGTTGTAATAATGAAACATTATTTTCCCCTCTGCTCCCTCCGCAGCCGCTGTGGCAGCAGCTGCATTAGCAGCAGCAGCAGCTCCAGCCTCCGGCTCCTCCATGCTGGACGTCGAGGGTCTGCTGGGTTTGCCCCCCAGCCTGCTGCAGATCACCGAGGACCAGCTGCCCTCCACCTCCTTCGCCGCCGACCCCAGCACCCCCTTTGTCAGTTTCTCCCCGCCCCTGGACCACGACGACTACCTGTGGAGCCTGGAGGACGGCGAGGGCGTGTCGGACTTCTTCGACACCTACGACCTCGGGGACCTGTTGTAGAGCCGGGAGGGGGTGGGGTCAAGGGTCAGGGTCTGGGTCAGGGAGGGGAGGGGAACAAATGGGGATGGGTTGGGTATTTAACTGAATGCCTTACTGAGGTAGGAAACATTACACTATGAAGCCATTACTTTTTTTTATGTTTGGTTATTGTTAAGGAGGAGTTTCCCTTCTTTTATTTTATTGTGGTATTAAAACAATTGTATGTATAATTGTAATGAAAAAAGAGAGTATCAGTCTTAGACGTTGGGGTTGTTGGCTCTTGTTATGTCGCCCCAAACTGTTAGGAAATACTGATTATTATTAATAGGAGTTGTTCCTTGTTTTCTGTTGATCATAAGTTAATATGCATTTCACATCACCAGCAATGTGTTTACACTTTGTGACAACTCAGGGTTGTTGTTGTTGTTGTTGTTTTTTAATTTTAATTATTCGTTTGTTTGTTTTTTTTCTTCCTTTCTTTTCCAAAGTTAAAACACGTGTGCCAGTCCTTTAGCCAATAGGGGGCAGTCTTGTACTACGCCAGCTTTAACTGCTATGCAGCTCCACAGGATTGAATCACTGGTCGGGAGTCGGCGGAGAATCAGAACTCAGGGTGTGTCTCTGCACTGACCACGTCAAGCTGTGAATAATCGCTAACTGTTCATCCGCGACATCACCCGCATCTTCTTCTGTTTGGATGTCTCAAAAGCGCTACTGTTGCTCCTGTCTTACCGGGCTTTGTGTCACCTGCCTCAAGCCTTACATACTGAGCCAGCCAGGGTTGTTGCCTTGTATTGTCAAAACTCTTGTTTGGTTCTGGCAGCTTGTTTTCAAATCCAGGTTCTCCCCTGTTAATGGGATTTTGTCAGATTTTTTAACAGAAGATATTTTTGATGCAGTGATGGAAAAGCTCTGATGGTATTTCTCTGGAAAGAAACCCCGCGCTCCCCCCCCCCCCCCCCCCCCGAAAAAAAAATAAATGTAACGCAGCATCCCAGCTGCAGGGCTTTATTTATGTAATTAAGGTTTAATTAGAGTGCTGATGTTGATGTAACGGACGGAGTGAGGAGATTTTAACTTCTCTAAATTTTAGTTTTATACATTTGTATGACTTCATGGTTGAGCAGCGCATTTGCTGTTTGTTTATACTGAATTGTTGGACATGGTTGTAAATTTACATTTGGTGCTGATGTATTTTTTTTATTATGGTGGCTTTACCTCTACATTGCAGAGATAAGCTAAGTGCCCTGTCTTGAACAAAAACTTGAATTGTGTGTTGTTGTGAAAGAATTTGCCAGCATGGGTATTTGATGCGTGCATGCGTGTGTGTGTGTGTCTGTGTGTTTTGACATTGTAGAATGAGGATATTTTGAATTAGGTTGTTGTTGTTTTTTTTTCAGAGGCATATTTTTTTTTTTTTGTATTTGTACATAATTTTGTATTTATGTTATTTCTGTGATTTCATTTGATAGAGGCCTTTTCCAAAGGGGAAAAGGTTTGTTTGACATGCAGCACTTCATATTTTTCTTTGAAATATTGTGTGAACTGTTTGGGAAATACTAAATAAATACGGAAGCCATGACTTTACACTTTGAAATGTCTCTTAGTGTTGCGTTACACCGTACCGGGAACCTGTCGCGTGATAACGAACGTGAGGTGCTACGAACACAGTAAAAATGACAAATATTAACAAATCACATTCAACTCTTTGTGTTTGCTTGAATAGAAATTAACATTCCAGCCTGGTAACTTAACATGCCTAGTAAGGGTCACTTTAACAGGAAGTGACATTTGACCAATGCACAGAAACTTTGCAGACGATGACACTGAATGAGTTATACACGCAGACAGGTAGACAAAAAGCACACATCATTCCTGATTGGTCGGTTGCGCTGGCAACAAGCAGACAAAAGGGAGTAAATCATAGAGACGACTGTAGGGGTCACAGTTCAGTGGGTCACTGGGGAGAAGCTCGGAAAAAGAGGCCCATGCACTGAAATGAGTAACATATTTGCGTGTAATATGCGGCTAATGCGTGCATTTGTCATTATTACAAGGGATTACACGTTTTCAGCCCTGATGAATGTCCAGGCTCTTATTTCCATCGGCTAAATCACTCAGTCCTTCCCGACGCTGAAGTAGCTCTCAAATAAAGTCGCCATCCCGCTACGCAGACTCCTGTTTTCCGCCTCTTAACTTAACTTCAGGCGTCGATTGGCTTCGAGTGTTGTCGCCGGAGGGTTTAACAAGGCGTCATAAATTAAAACAGCACGCACATTCTAATAGCTCAGATGTGTAGGCGCGCTCAGGTATCTAATTAGCGGAGCGCCTCGTCCGTTCCACATCACACCCTGACAATGGCTGCTTTGACAGGGGCCCGCAGTAAATGCTGATGATTGAACTTTAGATTGGCCAAACACTGGAGGAAAAAGGCAGCCTGGCGCAAGTGAAGTGACAGCTCATCAAGTGACAGCGTCGAGCCTTGGTTGAAACACTGGGTCTTTGTCGAGGGGGAAATAATGGCCGGCTTATTTTCATCAAATGCGAGAGCAATTTAGTGAGAGTGCTGTGTTTGCCCAAGACACAACACAATCTTTATTTGCAAACCACTGGCAGCTCCGGCACGGCCAACAGCTGCCTGAAAGGGTTTCTTTTAGAGTGAAAGGCAGTGAGTCGGTGCATATTTTTTAAGCACGGCAACAGACTCAATGGTTGTATGTTCAGCGATTATCACTGTTTTACATCTGCTTTGGCTTTTACATAATATAGGGTTTCGGCAGATGGTGAATCACAAACAAGTTTAAGCGCTGTCTGGATTTTTTTTTTACTTTTTTCAACATTTACTGCAGCAACGCAGAAGAGGATGACGGTGGGAGGGTGCAGGTTTCCTAATGTCACGGAAATGAGACAGCTACGTCAGCCGAGCCAAGGATGGCATCACTGTCGCAGCTTTTTATCCAATAGGGGTTCCTCAGGGTTCCTCAGGGTTCTTCATCGGCTCGTTCTTGGTGCAAGTGTTCCAGGTGGACCGCCGTCTTCTCAGGGCCTCCCTCTGTTCAAAACAGTTCAATATACCCGTTCAGTCCAGTGGGGGTTAAGTTCTGAGCTGAAACTAGAACGTCAGGGTGGAAAAACAAAAATCCGAATCCCTTTTCTCTTTTTCCTCCGAGTCCCTCCAGCGCTGCCCCTTTTCAGTCACCCGTGTCGACCAGAAGAGGGGGTATTTTACGGTAAGCATGGGCCTCCTTCTGGCTTTGACAGGGGTAGTAAATTGATAACAGGACTTGCCGGAGCTGAGTCAACAAGCGGAGCGAAAGGAGCCGGGGGAGACTTCTGGATGGGGGGAGGGGACTCAACTGGGGTGCTGGGAAGCAGCGAGAAAATCCTGGTAGCTGCGATCGTTCCCGAAAAACTGCTGGAAAAAAAAAAAGCTCGACAAACTCTGTGTACAAAGTGACATTGCCAGTAGACAAAGTGTTAACGTGAGGAATGACAATGAGCGAGGTGTGCGCCGTTTAGGAAGGAACAGGGAGGGGAGCCGGTGAGTCATTACCTCAAACAGTAAAGCATAAATATTTCTCCCCCCCTCTGCTTTCTCTCCACTGGTGTGTTGTCCTGCCTGCCTGGGCTGTGCATCACCACCACCACCACCACCAGCAGCACTCTCGCTTCCTCCTATACCTCCCCCAAAACAACTCTCTTTCTCTTTCTGCAACTCCTTCTCATCCCTCCTCCTCCTTCTCCGTGGACTTGTCTTCTCCCCTTGTGCGCTGCCTGAGCAGACCAGTCTGTGCAGTTTTTTTTTTTTTCTCTTACAATAGGACCCAGGCTGTAAGGCTGCCATACACACAAAGGCCCTGCCTCTTTAGTACGGGGCTGCAAAAAAAAAAAGGCTGAAGGAGGGTATTGTTGGTGCACAGAAAGCCTCTGCATTACATCAGCCAAGACATGAACGCAAACAAAGGAATGCAGGCACCAAAAAAACACACACACATTTTCTGCAACCAGCAATCCAGCAACAATAAAAGGATGAGGTCCTGGCAAACTGGGTCAGCGCGGCTATTTTTATGGCTGTGCGTTGTTTGGAGGTTGTCGCGTGCCCCGACTTCCTTGCAGAGATGACCTTTTCTTAATGATGAATAGTTTCAAGAGAGTCTTTCCTTCTTTTTTTTTTCTTTTTTTGTTTCCTTCTGCACATATGAATGGGGTACTTTCTTGTGAGAAAAATGAAAGTGATTTTTCTCTATGGGCTTCCAGAGGAGCATGAGATAACCCCTACTTTGGCTTGGCAGTGCAGCGCAGTGCTGTGCTCTGAGCATCAAGGTGCACGTGCCTGGGCCATTTGTTGACTGTAAACACTGCAACACAAAACAAGGTTGTCCCTCTCAGCACACAGCACCACTGTGAGTGTGCACAGCGCGATAGGAAACACATTCGACAAAACTCGACGTGCGCAAGTGTAAGGAGCAATTGCACAGAACAAGTGATGCCACAAAGTGAGTGTGTTTTTCTTTGGGCAAACAAAGTTAAAACAACAACAAGTCGCCTATGGAACCGGAACAAATGTGGGACGACGTGTGGGTTTGTCGTTGAGCCAAAGAAAGCCAGCAAATGCGACGCAGACCCTCAAAATCACCCATCCGCACTTCACAGTTTGCCAGATAGCGGGTCGGCCCGAGGCCGGGTTCAGCGATACGCCTCCTTTCTTTCTTGTCGAGTTGACAGGCGTGACAATGCCAGGCATGCAGGAGTTATGTCCTGTGTGCAACTCAAGTAGTTCTGCCACGTCTCTGATGTAGTTCCACCCCCTGTTTCTTCACTTTGTCAGATGATTCCACCTCTAAGCAGATATCATCTTCCCTCGGCTTCAGAGGGCAAAGGACAGAAAATAGAAGAGCAATGAGGTAACGTGGCATGCAAAGATCTGCCAAATTCCTTCACATCACACGGAATGCTGATTGGCTGTACAAAGACAAGACTGCAAAATGCACCAGAAAACTTCACGGGATGCCTGAGGTTTCAGAGTTGAGCAGTGAGGGTCTTCTTATGAACAACCAGAGGGAGGTTCCACTCCATGCTCGGAATGAAAGGAAGGGCAGTCCGAGTAAAGCCTCGCTGAAGAGGGATGCAAAACGGCAGCAAGTGCTGTGTGCAACTCTGCAATGTTTTAATGCTGCAGTTCGAAGTTTCTCTAGGATGAACTGTTGCGCAAAGCTACGTCCAGCTCACACCGCCCCCCCCTCCCAAGTCCTGTTTGAGTCCTTTAAAAGACCCCCACCACCACCCCCCACTCATTATCCATTGAAATCGCTCTCCTTCACTTCAGCCAGTGAATGAGGCCCTTTGGCATATCCATGGCTACTGCTTCAGCAGTTGCTTGTTCTTCTCCTTGGTCTTTGCATTGCAATGGGAAGCCGGGGAAGAGAGGACACTCTCTCTCTCTCTCTCTCTCTCGCGGCTCCTTCAACGCCGGGAAGCACAAACATTCCCACGTGATGATGGAGTTTGCTCCTTCACTCTCACCCCCTTCGTCCCTCCCTCCTCTCTCTCTCTCTCTCTCTCTCTCCCTCCCTCGGCACGCTGGGCGGACAATAGCGGGCGACGCACTGGGCTGCCGCACCTCCACACGCACACGAGAAACTAGGAGCGCGCGGTGGAGTCGGAGGCAAAACTCCAACGCCAAAACTCCCCCCCCCCCGCCCCCTCCCGCCACCTCGAAGACTCACAAGAGTCCACAGAGGACGACGCTTCGACACCAGCCGCGGATGTTTCCACCACCCGGCGACTTGCTTTCAATGGGAATAAGGTGCGCGAGGCAGACCCGGGCTCACTTGTCTCTTCGCCGATAGCCGGACGTCGCCACTGCGTATCGCCTCGTCTCGCTTCGCCACGCACCGAACCGCAGCAGACATGCCCGAGCGAATCAGTATCTCGGACTTCGTGGTCCTGACCAACGAGGATTTGTCTTCGCCCGGGACGTCGAGCTTCCAGTCGAAGATGAGCGACTGTCGGAGCACAGTTTGGACCGTGGAGGAGGTGAGAGCAGCTGTCCATCGTCACACACACACACACACACACACACACACACACACACACACACACACACACACACACACACGCACACACGCACGCACGCACCTCCGCGCGTCACCCTCACCTGTAAGACGACAGACGTCCTGACTAATTTCCGAGGCAGGTTTTCAACTGTGTTGTCAACAGAGGTGACAGAAGTATTCACATTCAGTACTGAAGTGAGTACTAATACTTGTGTAAAAATATTGATATATTCTAGTCAAAGTGAAAGTACTGATTCAATTCCTTTACTCAAGTAACAGTAATGAAGTACAGGTTGTGAAATGCAGTTCAGTAAATGAAACAATGCATTAGCTTATAATTTAGCAAAATTAAAAAGTTATATATATATTTTTTCTTTTAAGTTTTTTCGTACTGTTAATATATTATGTAATTGTTATGACTAGTGAACGGCCTGGTAGCTAAAATACCCCTCTATGATGTCATGAAGGGCACTGCAAACTATTCCAGGTTATTGGTGCAACAGCCCCCAAGCTGTCAACGACTACATCTTTGTTGTTGCCTCCTTCCAAACATTGTTGAAGTTCAAACAGGGTTTTAGTGGGACATGGAAATTGAGGTTTTCCTTACATTGCAGGAGGCTGTACATGGTGGTCATTCATAATGTGAGGATGCTCCTCTTGAGTTGAGGAAAAGTTGAAATAAAGAATTGAGGATTGCATTGATCTGTTTGTTTTTGTATTGCTGCGCTAATTGAAAGCAGTGATCAAAGCCGATGCATTCACAGGTCTGTGTTCGAAGCAAAGGCTGAAGTTGGTGTCGTGGTGCAGGCGGAAAAGTTCAGCTCAGCAAGAAAAAAAAAAGGGGGGGGGGAAGTGGTGGTTACGCTGTGCAATGTATCATACTTGGCCTGTCTCAAGGGAATCAGGCTGACGCGTGGCCAAACAGAACACCCGTGGCCCAGGACAGTGTGGCTCTTTGACTAAAATAAAAACAACTCTTGTTTGTTCAAACTCGCAAGCACGTCTGCGAAGGTCAGTTTGTGCATTCAGTCTGTTTGAACTGGAGCTCTGCTCAAGGCCTGTTTGATGTGTCACCCTGTGTGTGTGTGTGTGTGTGTGTGTGTGTGTGTGTGTGTGTGTGTGTGTGTGTGTGTGTGTGTGTGTGTGTGTTCTTGTAATTATGGCACTGTAAGAGCTGGAATACATTTTAACCAAAGAACGCTTTCAGGACGTAAAGGTCTCTTGTCCACTATTCCTGTTAGGCTGGAGGCAAAGCTTCACGATGATCTGAGCTCACGTTGAGGTGGACAGACGAGCGTCTGTGTGTTTGTCTGAGCGTCAGTGTTTATTTGAAACCAGTTCCCCCAGAGCTCCACCTTCAAGGAGGAAACAGAGAAGGTACCACAAGCTCTGCTATAAAACAAATAATCTGTCCAGAGGTCGGGCGTAGGATTTTTTTTTTTTTTTTTTCCTTGTCCGTCTTCCTTGTAACATAATGGAGTGTTTGTGTGTCTTGTCTTAACACCGTCACCTTCACTGGCTGGAGCGAAAGTGTAAAGTGTCTGTTTACAGCATCTAAACGCAAAAACACACTTTCAGCTCGGGGTAATTATTACCTTACGCGTTTCAAACAGTGTCAGGGCTGCTCTTTGTGACATCACACAGGGCACATTTCCAGAATCGGTTGTATAAGCACATACAAAAAAAAAAACCTTCCTCATTTCGGTTTATTTACAAGTACAAAGCCTTGCAATTCCAGACAAGTGACTCATTAATATATTTTTGATCTTTCGACGGCGGTCCGTACACTACGAAAAAAAGAGGTCCTGGTAATGAAGGACAGATGAGCTGGAAAAAAAAAAAAAAAAAAAAAAAAAGAACAGTCGCAGACAGCTGCCTGATGTATTTATCTTGGCCTAATGTCCTAATCTATGGCCATGACATCTTGGAAAATACAGAGCTGGAATAGCTGCTGGAAGGACGGCCTTTCTGCAATCGCGCACATGTGCACGTGGACAGACAGAGGACTGACCGACTGACTCACAACGCACACGGTTGTAGATACGCGACAGAGCCTTTAAAAGATAAATCCATGGTTATTATGTTCGGTCTGCTCAGCTGGGAGCAGCTTGATTAATGGCCCTGACAGTTTGTGGGCATGTGTGCGCTTCATGGCAACCGGCGGAGAAACACAAGTGTTCATTTATCCCAAAACAAACCTCAAAACTCATTGCCAGTGATTAAAGGCAAAGACAAATGGAGGAAGCAACGCGCTGGTTTCGTTTGATTCAGCCATAATATTTATAAAGCACTTTTATGAGAGATTCTCCAAACATGCCACGTTGTTACGTAAAAAGATGACATCACTCCTAGTTTTTGGAGTCAATAAAGATCAAGTGTCTGCTCGTCATGAAATTTGAAACTCTCTGCTGCATGAGGGCGGCTTGACATCACACAACTTCTGTACTCAGACTTTTCTTTATATCAAGCAAAGTCTTGCGGCTACCTCGACCTGCACCTGCCTGGCTCTGCTCTTTACTCCCCCGTCTGCCGAAGCATTTTACCAAGAAGGTTGGGAACTAGAGCGGTTCCCATCTCCAGGTCTGTGAGCAGAGGACTTTCCACCTCCCATTGCACAACACCGCCTTCCAATTAAATGAACCAGCACTCAGGGAGGGGACCGGGGAAGACCGAGACGTATAAACAAAACCATCTAGCATTAGTCTCTGTTAACTTGAGATTACCGGCTCGTTAAAAGTATTTCTGGTGACACGGAGGTGGAGCTGCACGACGGCCTGTGCCACGCTGTTGACACTAGTTTCAAAGACTTGTGTGTAACACGGTGTGCACAGTCTTTGTTCACCGAGGAAGTTATTTCTTTCTTTTTTTTAAATAAAATGGATGAAATATCGTTGCGATGATAACAAATGGTGTTGTGCGTAAAAAAGCAGACGGTCTAGCTGACTAGTGTTGACTCACCCGTTGCAGTCAGACAGCGTGAGAAAATTAGACAAAGCAGACATGCTGCACTTACACCATTAGTGTGCAGTTTGTGTCTTGGCTTGAGCAAGAGTGACAATTTGAAATTAGGGCTGCCTTGTGGTGTAAATCAACCAAAAAAAAAAAATCAACCACATATTCATCCCTTTGAATTTGCAGCTTCTGCTTAAACTGATGCTTTATTGGACCTTCCACATACATGGAAGATGATTAGAAAAAATGCTGTTGCTGTTGCCACGAACCTGGGAAAAGCGTCAGTGAGGTATTAGAATGAAGGGTTTTGGCTCGCGCTCTGAAAGAGCAGCAAATGTTGGACTTTCTTTTCACTTTTCATTTCATTTCACTGTCAGTTCAATTTTGCGAACAAATTTGCATTGCGTGATTCCTCCAGTGTTTAACTCTTGTTTTGTCATTTTCCCCCCCCACAGTCCCTGGAGGTGGACCACACTGCTCTACAGAGGATGAAGAAGATGATCAAAAACATACACACCTCCGGACTCTGTAAGTGTCCCCGTTTGCTTGGCTTTACTTGAATCGTGGGGTTTGCTGCGAGTTGTGTCAAAGTGAAATTAAACCCATTTTACTAACCTTGAAGCAGCACAGAGGTCAACTTGGGGTTGTGAAAATAGGGAAAGTCCAAAAGACAATAAAAGCTCATTGTGTCAAAGTTTGGGGGCAATAACACTCCATCCGTCTTGCCTTCAAGTATAAAGCAGTGTTTAATTTTAAAGTTAGCGGCAGCCTCCCTTGTTGCTCCACACAGGGTCCCTCGGCGTAATTCACTGCCGAGATGACCTCATCAAAATCGTGTGGGCACTTTGTGTTTATGAGTGAGGCCCCTTGTTATGGGTACAGGCTGTGTGGGATGTGGGGTGATTGTGTTTATATCCCGTTGCAGCGAGTTTGGTTTGTGGCGTGTGTGTGTCGAGGCGAATGGTATGTGCAGTTTCGCCAGCGAGCTACCTCACAGCAACCGACCGGGTCGCCGAGCCAAAATATCCCGGAAAGCGTTCTTTTGCAAGCTAAAAATGTCGTGTTATCCACAAAATGTCGGAAATTTAGAAAAACAACCAAAAAGCAACGTCACTGACGTGCGACGATGCACCAAAACAAACGTGGCGGCGGCAAAAGAAAAAACAGCGATTGCGTTGATGGCTGGAAGTACAAACATTATTTGGAGTTCATTTCGTCTAAATGAAAGAATATCGTGGTTCGTGGTACGTCATGTGCAGGAAACGAGACGGCAGTATTTGGAATTGCAAAATTTGTACTTTGATAAAGTTCATTCCAAAGCACTGAGCAACTGTTACTTTCTTTTAACTAAAGTAATTAGCAAATGATTACAATGTAGTTAAAGAAGTAATTTGATTACTTTACAAGGAGTAATCAGTAGTCGCATTACTTTTATGGAGTAATCCCAACAACACTGGTGAGCACTGCAGTCACCTCAGAAAGGCCTGGGCAGAAGCAGGTACGACTGAGCTAAGGTTGTTTTTCTGTTTGCTGACCCACCAGCCTGCTTCCCATTTTGGGGCTTTGACAGTTTTTTTTTTGGTAAGAAGTGAGTCACAGAGCCAAGCTGCCCAGCATTAGGCAACACAGTGAGCTCCGGGATTCTCTGCGCTTTTTCATGTATTCGTCCGACTTTAAGTGGAATCACGTGGGTTGATTCCAGTAACATGCGCCCCCCCCCCTCTCTCCTATTTCAATGTTTTTGAACCCCTAAATAAATTCCTGATGTTAATTGAACGTCTGACTCACCCCCTTCCCTCCCTCCCCTCCACATACCCCTTGAATCTGCCCGTCTGTTTTGCGTGGGTCGCACATACAAAAGCACACATGTTGTCTTTCCCTCCATATTCCCATAACCTGCTCCGTACCAAACTGCTGCCAAGTTGTTTGCGAGTCTGCGAGTGTGTTTCCTGGCAGAGGGGAGAATTGAGAGGTGGGTTCTTTCTGTTCTGCTGCCGTCTCCCAAGTTCGAGGTCAGCAGTAAAACCGTCCTCGCACTCGGTCCGTGACTCAGCCGTTTGCTCTTTAGATGTAGACGTGTGGCAGTGTCGGGTTTGTAGTGAGAAGGTGCGTTTTGTTTTGTTTTTTAAATCTTGCGACAGCTGTTGGATGGCATCAGATTTCAATTGTGAAATGCTGCTCATCCACCTTTCCAGCCACCAATAGTCAGCGTTTCCAACTGGTCCTCATTTCATGACCTGCCATAACCTGGCTGCTCCCTTTACACATAAAAAGGTGAGAGGTTGATGAGAGGTCGAGGGCAAAGTGAGAAGCGGCTGCAAGAAGAAGCTACTACAGGTCATCAACGGAGGCTTTCTGCTGATGAGGAGATCAGGGTTGACGCTACGGCGACAGTTAATTCAGATCCAAGAGGCATTTACATGATTCAAATCCTGTGGCATCCAGATGTGCAACTAGCAGCAACAAAACTGATTTGAGTGCTCTGCTTCAATGTGATAAACAGAAGTTTTGCCTGCTGCGTCCATAGGCTTTTTATGGGATCTTTGCTCGGATCCCTGGGAGAGCAGTCTCCTTTCTGACCCATAAATAGAGTTCAGTCAGTTCACCACCTCCAATGTGTTTGGAAGTGAGAGCCGGAACCGAAGAAGTCAGCACGACATATTCATTTCAAACTTCTCTAAAATTTGAGGTCACTGACTTTCTTTCTTTTTCCACACAATGGAAGGATTCTTCTCGGCCAAACTGCTTCTATATGCTGAGGAGATGTTTAGTTTAATCGTTTCCATCTTTGTTTATCTCCCTGTCCTGAAACTGTAACTTGTATACACTCGATTGTCGTCTTCGGAGGCCTGTTTTGGAATAGCTGTGGCGTAACATCTTGTAACGTAAACCAAACGCAATGTTTTCAGTCGGCACCGTTCTGCATAAATGTGGACAAAGGGTTTCGGGCCTGCTGAGGTCGTGTCACTATGGAAGGCGACCTGTGACTAGCAGAAAAAAAAACACTGGCGTCTGGCTGCGGGACGGGTGGAAACCAGTCCTAATTTATCCCACATGCTGGCCTTGTTAAAATAATTTCTCTTCTCTGAGGCCGTGCTTAAATTTTCTGCACATTTAACTTGCCGACTGTGTGTGTGCCTTTTTTTAGCCCACGTGGACAATAAGGAGCAGTACATAGAGCTCCTGGAGAACCTGGGGAACAGTCACCTGACGCAGGACAACAACGAGGTCTCCACCGGCTTCCTGAACCTGGCCGTGTTCACCAGGGAGGTCACGGCTCTCTTCAAAAACCTGGTAAGGAAGAAAACAGGAGACGTTGGAAAGAAGGATGTTTTAAAAAAAAAAAAAAAAAAGAATAAAATGAAAACCATGAATGGAAATGTGGAATTAGGACCAGGCTGAGACGGAGAAGCCGAAGGAAAGAACTTCAAACCTCTGCCCACAAGCTATCAAGTTTGTGCGAGTAATTAGTGTGTGTGCGGCCGCAATGCATACACGGCTGCAGCTGCGCGCTCGCAGCTCAGCTCCAAAAATCCGGGGCAGCGGGCAGTCTGGATCCCTCCCACTACTCCTCTGCTGCCGTTGATAATTCATCCCAGACCTCTGTGTGTGTGTGTGTGTGTGTGTGTGTGTGTGTGTGTGTGTGTGTGTGTGTGTGTGTGTGTGTGTGGGTGTGTGTGTGAGGCGCCTCAAAGCACATCGTCCCTCCCATGTGTCAGTCAAAGCCCTCACAGGGGAGACTGAGCCGTGAAGGAGCAGCGGTCCCGAAAGACTGAACCGGGCTCGGTTGAGGGAATTCTAGTGCAGAAATAACCTCGGCACATCCCTCGATGCCTTTTGTGTTCGTGTGGCGTGTGCATTTGTCATCCCGCTTCAATCCCTGCGTACACTGACTCAGCTCGTCAGCACGTATGTTGACCAATTTGATGTTTATCACAGTTTTTTGGGGGGGTTTTTCTTGGCCATTAACCAAAGCAGCTAAAGGGTCTCCAGGCCACTGTGTCAGTACAAGAACTTGGCCTGCAGTGGGCCAAAAGGGGTTGGGAGGAGGTTTGGAGGCCATTATTTACGCTGACGGCCAGATGGAGCTTGGTTCCAGTCCAACATTATTCCCGAAAGCCGGTGAAACATTAACACGCGGACCTGTAAATTTCAGCAGGCGTAAGCCAGAGATTTCTGGTCAAGATATGAGCCATGAGCCATGAGCATAATGTCTTTTCATTACGCGGCTGATACTAATTTAAAAGCGCAGCCTGTTATTGTGAGTCACCCGCCCCCCCCCCCCCCCCACTCCCTCACCCTGCAACCCCCCCCTCTATTAAATCAGTTCACCTCAGGTCCATCCAAACCTCAGAATGACCTCAGCTTCCCCTCTACTGTACACAAAGAAACGCTCGGGGGAAATTAATTTGTCGCACTCCGACTGCTACAAGAAAAAAAACAAACTAAATACTAATGCAGCTGTCAGATTTCAAGCGTTTTCCTGTGCGTGAATCACCGGTTGGAGAGTGGTCGAGTCATAATGTTTTGTTTCCCGCTCCGCGCTCATTCCCAGAAACGAAAGTCAGCAGGGAAAGAGGAGTGCGCGAGGTCGTGTGCGCAGAGGAGTGCGTGCACGGTGGCGTGCGCTTGTGTTGCTCTTCGGAGATAAGGCCCGCCGCCGCTCGCTGACCGGGGAACCCGTCTGACCTCCTTCTACTCTCGTACGTTTCAGGTGCAAAACCTCAACAACATCATGGCCTTCCCGCTGGAGAACGTGCTGAAGTCGGAACTGCGGGAGGGCAGACTGGTGAGTCCAGGGTCTGTCCTCGCAAGACCTCGCCGTCTGTGTTGATGTGCACGCTGGATTATAAAGACTTTCTTTCACTGTCTGTGTTGGGCCAGTGAAACGACTCTCATATAAAAAAAGAGAAAATCTGGTCAATCAATGATTATTCAGAGTCCAGTCAAGCATGTTTGCATGGTTGGTTATACAAAAAAACCCATATAGCTCTACATAAAAATGGCATATTTAGCCCTCTGTTTGTGAAATCCAGGAAAAAAGTTTTCCTTGTTGCCTTCTGCTCAAACCGAGAATCTGTTGAACCTTCTACACATTTTGGAGATAAAAACTAGAAGCAGCCTCAGTACAAACACCTGGCCATGGGTGTTGTCACTAACCTGAGAGCGGTACGAGTGGCCTTTGTGACATCACAAAGGGATGGTTTCCAGAAACGTGCTTTCTGAAAATTGGAGCAAGCAAAAAAAAAAGTTAGAAGATGTTTTTTTTAAGAAAGCATTGTAATTTCAAAGATGCTTTGACTCCACAGTTTCCTGTCCCGCACCACATTTCAGCCACATTTCCTCTCATAATTCCGCAACTTTGCTGCGTGCTCAACTGAGGCTGGCAGGATACTAGATAAGATGGAACTGTTTATGCAGAACAATGCAAAAGACCGGGCTTTGACCCCGCACTCTCATCCCGGCGCGCGTCGCCCCGAGTTTCCCATGCCAACAGACCAGTGCGTCACAGCAGACTAATGCTGCCGTAAGCTCCTGTCACTGCCCCGTCTTCGAGACAGCTGATCTGACAGATCAACAATTGCTTCACCGCTGTCGCGAGGTGAAAGAGCAGCGCTCTCGCTCAAATCCTGCTGGGCGAGATAGTCAGACGGGTTGGCAGATCGTGAGTCATCGCGTCTCGTCTGGCCGCCGCCCAGGTGTTGCGCCTGCTTGGATAACCCAAGCGCTCCCGGGACGGTAGGCGCGCGTCTTAGCGAACGAGCCGCCGTCGGAGCGATCCCTGCAGGAAACACCTGCGGCTGTTGGCAAAAACTGTTCTCTTGCAACCTCTCGCTCATTCTCCGCCTCTCTTCTTCCCTGCAGGAGCTCAAGAAGCAGATGGAGAAGAGCTGGAAGGACTACGACATCAAAATGTAAATAAGCACGCACCCCCCCCCCCCCCCCCCCAATTAAACGCCTTGTGCTGATGTGAAAGTATAGAAGTAGAAACAAGAGGCAGATGTTGTTGCCCAAGGCCAGTCGCTCACACATTTACAGTCCATGTCAGCCTTCTACTGGGGGATGTGTAAAAGCCAATTTCTCTTGGGTCAATATAAAACAGAGGCGCTGCACTTTGCAGTCATGTGATAGGACCCTGCTGTCTTTAAAGTGCTTTATTACCACTTAAAAAGTTGGCCTCTTCTTCGCTGCCTTTTGAGGGATGTTCTTGCCTCTGTCACACTTTGATCTTAAAAAGGAAGTTAAATGAATAGTTTTTTCAAGTCCAGTTCGCAACGCTCGTCTCACTTTCTGTCCCACTCCCCCACCCTCCCCCCCTGCGACAGAGCGAAGCTGGAGAAGGAACGAAAGGAGAAGAGTCGACAGCTGGGTCTGATCAGGACGGAGGGATCAGACGGAGGGGAGGACATGGAGAGGGAGAGGAGGACCTTTCAGCTGCAAATGTGCGAGGTGGGGGGATTAGTGCCAGTCAAAATACCAGTGCCAGACACCTTTCACATACCCGAGGTGGGCTCGGTCCAGCCCGCACGGGTGGTCTTCCTTTGGGAGATTCCGTATTTTTATCCGCGGTCAACTGCGCCGTTCCGGGCGCCCGGAGAATCCTTTGCCAAGGATAAACACGCTGTTGGAAGTCAAATCTTGGGCCGGGTCATGCAGAAGTGGGTCACACGGGTGATAAAGGGAAAAATGATAAAGAGTCTTGACAGAGCTGATATCTTGTTGACTGCACAGTCAGGACACGCTGCTCGCAGCGTTGGGCCGCACGAAGCTGGTTAAAAAAAGAAAATAAAAACCCTGAGAAGGAAAAAAAAAAAAGAAAAAGTTCCAAACGCTGACTGGGACCAGCTGTCGAGACAAAGAGGAGAGGCCGGGAAAATGGAATTTCCACTTGTTGAACGCCGCTGCTCCACCCGTCCGCCTCTCTGTGTCTGTCCGTCTGCTCCCCCCCCCTGCATGCACAAGACACACAAACACACAGAAAACAAGAGTCGCCCTTCACTGGGCTCGTGTCCCCGCTTCAGCGACACACACAAATACACACACACACACACACACACACACAGAATTAGGATTTATGGAGCGAAGACAATGCTGTCACTCCTTCCACGCAGAAAACCTCAGAAGGTTTTGTGTTGCGACTGTGTTTCCAGCATTTCCCTGTGTAATGTGGGGCAGGATGGGTGCCGCTCACAGTAAAGCCATGGCTGTTTATGTCCGTGTCCAGTTTTTCCAGTTTTCGCTGAAAAAAGCTGCACACGACCCATAAACAACATGAAGCAGCGTCTGGAGAGCGAGGAGCCGCAGACTAACAGCAGGATGTTAAATGTTTACCTGCTTTGAGCTTTTAATTGCCGACGTCGGCGCGGCGCCTTTGTTTGACGCCTGTTTTTTTTTTTTTTTTTCCCCCATCGCAAGCAACTTTTCGTGGCTGCGTCTCGCCCCCCTGAGTGGGGGAACTTCCCCCTTTTTTTCCTGGCACATTCTGTAAACTTTCTGCGTGTTTGTGTTTTCAGTATCTCTTGAAGATCCAGGAGCTGAAGGTGCGTCAGGGCCCTGATCTTCTGCAGAGCCTCATCAAGTATTTCCAAGCACAGCTCAGGTCAGTCCAACCAAAGACACCTGCGGAAGTTGTTTTTTTTTGGGGGGGGGGTGGAAAACACCTCAAAGATCGACTTTTCTTTTTTTTTTCGCTTTCTATTTTCTTCGAAGGCCTTAAATAGTCAAGCGTCTTCGGTTCATTTTTCATTCTCGCACTGCTATTACCGCTGTTAACCATTCACCCGTCTAATCACAGAGCGGGCTCTCTGCGGCCAGCGGAGTTGGCAAGCGGCGCTTGAGCATGTGATGTTTTGTTTTACGTGAACTACGATGTTTGGACTCAGTGGTGACTCAGCGTGTTTCTCCTTCTGCTTTTAGTTTCTTCCAGGACGGCCTGAAGGCGGCAGAGAATCTCGCGCCTTTCATCGAGAAGCTAGCTGCGTCGGTTCACACGGTAACACACACACACACACACACACACACACACACACACACACACACACACACACACACACACACACACACACACACACACGGTGTCTGTCTACCTGCAGCGAGAGTAGAGTATGATTTAAAGGGGGATGACGCAGTACAAGATGAGAAGAACCCAGCGCTTATTGCTAATTTTGTAGCTTTGTCCCTAGCTGGGGCTTTTAAATTGATACTATAGCCGGCGCTATAACACTTAAATGATCAAAACTACACAATACAACACAATAAATGACATATACTCAGTCATCACAACAGGCCTTTAAATGGCACACATCCCAAAATGACATTACACAGTGCGCCGATCTTAGCCAGCTTATGTCTGCAAACAGTGTCGTCATGATGCAGCCTTGCTGTGATTTCAGACAAAGTATACCCGTCACAGAAGGGGGTGCAGAGCTGAGCTGCTAATTGGTGTTTTTCAAAGCGCAGTCTTTATCTCCACTCCCTTCTGTCCTGTCCCTCTGCAATGAGAACAGCTTGAAAGAGAAACTAATTCACTTTCCCCGATTGCACTTATTTCCCCAACCGCTCCGACTGGTTTCCGCTCTTGCTCGCTCAACCGCCTGCCTCCCTTGGAAAGGGCCTGTCAATGGTTACGCTGCCAGAGCGTTAGAGGTTTTTCTGGTTCTGCACGGACAGATTGGCGATCCGCTCAGACATGCCGGAGCTCAGCCGCGAGGAAGAAACACGCAGAGTATCTGTGATACCGTTCCCAGGAAAGGATGCAGGAATTCTTTAGATTATCACGCTCGTGTTGCGTTCAAGACCCACCCGGCTGTTTTTAATACAACATCCTGGAGCTAGGACAACAGTGAGCTCTGTTTTGCGTTATTCAGGCTGTTACGCAGCACTCAAAAGAGCGGTCAGTCCACACCCTAATCATACCTAGGGAGAAATGAAAAGGTGGACAATGGACAACGAATATCGGCAGTTCATTATTTTTATGGTGTGTGTGTGTGTGTGTGTGTGTGTGTTGTAGGTGCGCATGGATCAGGATGAGGAGGTCAAAAAGCTGACGCAGCTGAGAGATTCTCTCAGATTGCTTCTGCAAGTGGAAGGCAAAGAGGTAGGATTATTCCGAACACTTCATTCTGGTTTAAAAAGCCTTTAGTCACAAACCTGAATGCATCATTGCGCAAACAAAAGAATAAATAAATTTGAGCCATTTTGGCACCACGCAGTTTTTACGATATGTAGCGTACCATTTTCAGAAGCGCCCAAGATAAATTCCTCATGGTGTTCCATCCCCAGGAGTATCTGAACAGAAAGAACTCCGGCAACGGCTACAGCATCCACCAGCCGCAGGGCAACAAGCAGTATGGGACCGAGAAGTCTGGCTTCCTGCTCAAGAAGAGTGACGGGTGTGTAAGACCTTCAACTCCTCTTTCCAGAAATAATCTGCCAAACCATTTTCTCATCATCATGTTGTGCTTTACGAGTTTAATAAGTGTTTAAAGCAACATCCTGGATAAAAATCACATAGTGCTGGAAGTTTGTTGAAACAATGATGTAGAGGCACATGTGCAAATATAGACTGCATTTTCAAAAGAGATTACACAAAAAGTTCCCTCACCAGCCACTTTTGGGGGCCGATGTGAGTGCAAAAGTTGTGTGTGACTTAAAAAAAAATGCAGTAAACTAAACTGTTTGAAATTAAAGTCACACAGGTTCGAAATAAATAAATAAATAAATGAATAAATAAATAAATCAAATCAAGAGTGATCTCAGAATATCATATATCATAATATTTACCTTGATTTGCAGATTGATTTAAAGCAGCTACATGTAAATAGAACTACTAATGTTGCGAAATGTAGAGCGCAACGTGCTTGCGCAGGGAGATGACTTGTTTTGGTGAACGCGCGGCGCAAGACTACGACATCTAGTGGTGAAAGAGTGAAGAAAGGCATGGCTCCTGACGCCCCACCTGGTCCTCATTATTGTGCGATGAGGATTCAAGCCTGGGCTCCTCCTGAGGAGCTTTTTTTTGGCAGGCTGTGTATAACTGAGCGCGTCCAACCTTTGCGTCATGCACTCAGATTTGCAGCCGCACACACACACACACACACACACACACACACACACACACTCACACACACACACACACACACACACACACGGCCGTATAATATAACCCAGGGCTGGATTATGTTACGATAAATAGGGAGAGGATGTGGTTTGGTAGCGGTTTAGTAACCGCTTGCCTCGGCCTCGGCCTTCCTCGGCCTGCTGACGTCAAACAGGAGATCCTCTCAACCCTTCAGCTTGACCGGGGCAAGATAAGGAAGACAGGCAGAAGGAAGATGTTGATCACCCGGAGTTAAATGTTATCCGTCCATTCAGTGCTCGGAAGCCTTCCCGTTCCCACATCAACAACTGATGTTTTTTTTCTTTCCTTTTCATTCTGCAGAATCAGGAAGGTGTGGCAGAAGAGAAAGTGCGGAGTGAAGTTTGGCTGCCTGACTATTTCTCACAGCACGGTGAGGACGCGCCGAGCCCGACTGGACACCAGGCGTTCGCGCCCTCGTCAACGTCGCTCTTGAAAAAAAGACATCCTGCCTGATTTATTCCTCCTACTTCTCGCCATCTCTCTGTAGATCAACCGTCCGCCGGCCAAGCTGAACCTCCTGACCTGTCAGGTGCGACCGAACCCGGAGGACAGAAAGATCTTTGACCTGGTCACTCGTAGGTTCAGCCCTGATAATTGACCCTTAACACTCTAACTCTCCACGTATAATGATTTACAACTGACAGCGCTCAATGTGCGGCGCAGCTGTGTGAAGGCTTGCCTCCTCGTTCCCCCGCAACTGCACACGCAAATCGGGCATGTTTTCCTTGGAACGAATCCCAAACAGTTCATCAGTTCATCTCGACTGCTGCGTCGCAACAAAGAGGAGCCGATTCATTTCATAAATGCGTGGCATCCTCCTCCATGTCCCCAGTGTGTCGTTTTAAAGCCTTTCCCTCCTGTTTCACAGGGAATCGGACTTACCATTTCCAGGCAGAGGACGAGCATGAATGCACAATGTAAGTGTCCGAAGGGCTGCGGCCTTCACTTCCTTGTATTGTGTGCTTTCCAATTATGGGAGAGCGCGTGTCGGCACGTGTGATTCACAAGAGTTTTTGTTCGGGGGTCTGGACGGGGGAGGGAAGCGGTTGTGTTAGGGAGACTGACGGTGCAAAGAAGAAGAAGAAGAAGAAGAAGAAGAAGAAGAAGAAAGGTTGAGAAGAAGCGTCCTCCAGGAGTCTCCCGGCGCAGCTGTTGGGCGGAACCTCTTTTCAAGCGAGCTGGGAGGGAGCGAGGGAACTGTGTTTTGTGATGTGGGGATTGAGGGAGTGGAGGAAGGTCTTTCTGTTCCCTTTCCCTCCCCTCGTGTGTGGGCCTCCCAGCACATTCTTTGATGTGATGCTTTGCGAGCTTAGGGACAGGGAAGGGATGGAAATGTTTTGCCGCGTTGAAGAAAAAAAAAAACTCCTCAAGAACCTCAGAAAATGAAAGACCATCCATCAGTCTGGGTGGCAGAGGACCAGTGAGAGTCGGAACGGCTCGTCGTTGGACAACAAAAGCGGCAGCATGTGCAAATCACATGTGCGATCGCGTTTGATCTCGGGGAGGAACAGCTTAAATCTGTTTATCTCTCGGACGTAACCAGTTCTGCGGCTGCCTGCCGCTCGAAGCAGGCGGTTACATAATGTGACGCTGGACGGCCCCCACCTTTCTCAGTGATGTTTTTCTGTTTTGTGCCTGCGCTTGCAGCTGGGTGTCAGTGCTGCAAAACAGCAAAGAGGAGGCCCTGAACACGGCGCTGGGAGGGGACCAGCTCCACCTCCAGGACAGCGGGCTTCAAGAGCTCTCTAAGGCCATCATAGCTGAACTTCGGCACATGCCGGGCAACGAGGCCTGCGCTGACTGTGGAGCCCCAGGTCAGGAGTTACCAACCAGGAGATGAGAGAAATAACACTAATAAGAAATGATATTTCCCACCAAAAAAAAACACAACGTTTTTCTTTTCTTTGTCTTTCTCTCTCCTGTGCACCTCAGATCCAACGTGGCTGTCGACAAATTTAGGCATCCTCACCTGCATCGAGTGCTCTGGTATCCACAGGGAGCTGGGCGTCCACTACTCCAGGATCCAGTCCCTCACCCTGGATCTTCTCAGCACCTCCGAGCTCCTGGTAATTCTGAGAAAGTGGACTAAAAATATGGTCAAATGACACAGCGCAGACACAAGAACCCTCAATGTTTTTTTTTACAAACATCTGCTGCTCATTCTGACGCCTCAGTGTCAAATCTTTGTGTGTCCCACCAGTTGGCTGTCAGCATCGGCAACACCAGATTCAATGACATCATGGAGGCCGGCCTTCCAAACGACTCAGTCAAGCCGCTGCCCCAAAGTGACATGTGGGTGTATTCAAAGCGCGCAAAATGATAGCATGTGTTTTCTTCCCCCCACGGATGACACTCTTCTCATCCAAGCCTTCTTCTTAAAACAACCCAGGAATGCCAGGAAGGAGTACATCGTGGCAAAGTATGCAGAGCGGCGGTACGTCGTACACAAAGAGGAAGCGGATCCCTGCCGGCTGCACGACGCCGTGAAGAGTCGGGACCTCAACTCGCTCCTGCAGCTCTACGCCGAGGGAGTGGACCTGTCCAAACCGCTCACGCTGCCCGAGGGACAGGTGAGCGCAACGTCCGACTAATGTCTGCTTTCTGAGACCACCAACCCTGGCCAAAAACACCGAGGCCCATCGAGTAGAAGCATCATTAAATATGAACATTGGGGAGATGAGGTGGCTGGCGTCTAGAGGCCTTTATTAATCCCACAGTGTGGAAATTTGCAGAATTACAGCAGCAACTGTATAGTGCAAAAAGATGGAGAATTAGGCTGCGAAATTTAAAGTCTTCAAGTTGGTGTTTAAAGTCACTAAAATAAGTTTTATTGCCTGTAATTATTTATATTTTATTACAATATACATTTACATAATTAGTTAGGTTCACTTGTAAGGAGGCAGCCCAATTACACCATCACGTATTTGGCGAGGTCAGGATGTGAATCTGTTCAGTGAGTTCACGATGGCCTCATAGCTGGGATTAGAGAGACGTGAGATCAAGTCGGACAACAGGACAGGGGGTTAACATTGTTGCTCATGTTCTTTTTTTTTTTTTTTTACCATTAGATGTTACTAAATCCGACACACTGGGCCTTTAAAAAAAAAAAAAAAAAAAAAGTTTGTGCAGGATTTCAAAGTTACTAATTTGCTTGGAGGTGTGGGAATGGTAAGAGTATGTGAACTATGTGTTAATTGTGGGATAGTGGTGGGATAGTTAAAGGTCCTCACTTCCTTTTCCTCCGTCCTCACCCTCTCTTCTTACCTCCCCCCACGCCTCTGCCGTCTCCCCTCAACTCCTCTTCGTCTCGTCTTTAATCGCACTCTGCAGTCCCGGCTTACACTTCCTGTTCTGCGTGAGCCGCGTGTCCAGTGCGACTAGCTTCACGCTCTGTGTGTGTGTGCCTGTGTGTTTGTTTGCGTTGGATGGTCTTGGTTTATTATTCCAGCTTTAGGGTCAGAGCTCGCGTCTCCCGAGTACAATCGAGACGAGCTCATTGAATTACACAACCACTCTGCTTTCTCCTGGTTTCAGCCTTCGCCATAAATCCACATTTGGCTTGACAGCACAAAAACACAAATGTTTGGGGGGGGGTTTCTTTGGTGCGCCAACAACCCCCCCCCCGGTTTTCATTCAAGACGTTTGGACGCCGAGCACAACCATTTGTGGCGTCTGACTGACAGAGTAAACGCTGCGTTGTAGAGATTCCACCGTCTAATTTGTCCCGTCTTCTTCCTGGTTCCAGGGGATCAAAGAGACGGCTCTTCATCTCGCCGTGCGTCTGGAGGAGAAAAGCTCCCTGGCACTCGTGGATTTCCTCTGCCAGAACAGGTCAGACAAGAAGGAGTTTGTGTCTCATCTGCCTGAACAGGGGCTTAGCGCACCGGATCAGCCCCAAAGCTCAGCGTGCTTTGTGCTCACTTCACAGCAACTGTTTGGAGAGGAGAACAGCGGAGGGAAACACAGCTCTTCACTACAGCGTCCTGCACCACAAGCCCGAGTCTCTTAAGTTGCTGCTCAAAGCAAAAGCAGTGCTACACACGGGTACCCTTTCAGATTCTCTCTTTTTTTTCTCCTCCACATCAGAATTTACACACGCGATGACCACGTCTTCTCTCGCTCTGCCAACAGTGAACTCTGCAGGAGAGACGGCCCTCGATGCTGCCAAGAGGCTCCAGTACACGCAGTGCATCGAGCTGGTGAGCTCCGCTTCGGCCCCGTCTTCATCGTTGGCGATTTACCGCGGAAGCGACTGTAAAACAGTTCAATTTCCAGCAGAAAGTGCAGAACATGATAACCTCATCAGCCAGTAATAATACCTCTAAAAAAACCTCCCAGCTCAGGGGCGCTCGCTGACCTCAAGTCACTCACAAGCCCAGGAATCTTATCCTCATCAGGTCCCAGTGTGTATCACTTACAGTGATTTACAACGGTCTATTTTCTTACCGGCCGTCTGCCCTGCTGAGTCAGTCCCGCCTTGTGCAATATCCTGTTTTACAGCTCGCAGTCGGGTTCTGCTGGAGTTGTTGTGTAGTGCATGGGAAGCGGTTCTAAATCTCTCTCCATTTCCAACACTCGTGTTGCGTTGATGTCTGGAGACTGTAGATAGCTTTAATTCAGCCTTCCTATTCATGCAGGTGAAGAGTCCCACTTTGTGATGCCAAGTTGTGCAGCCGTGTTGCGTCGTTGCCGGATCCATAAACTGTCGGACTACTATCATAGCAGCGTCCTAGTAGTACACTGAAAGCTAGACAGAAATAAGTAGCAATCAGCAGAAATGAGTCACCTGAAATCAGTGAGTGTTTCCTGACTGTTTGTGACTGTATGTGCGTTTCAGTTGGAGCTGGCCCAGAGCGGCAAGTTCAACTCGCAGATCCACGTGGAGTTCACGTGGGAGACGCAGTCTCAAGAGTTCTACGACAGCGAGGACGACCTGGATGAGAGGGTGAGTCGTTCTCTTCACCGCCTCGGTCTATTTTTGCAACAAAAAAAAAAGAAAAAAGAAAAAAGAAGAAGTCTTGAGGTTTGATACCATAGGGATGCAAAACAAAGATACAGATTTCTAAAGCTCAAAGGCAAAACGTCCCATCTAACTTCTACTTTGTCTTAGGTGAGCCCGTTGCCCAAAAATCGCTCTCCGTCCTCCAACGGAAGCGGCGGATCCTCCTTTGCCCGCTGGAGTATGTCGGGCTATGGCAACAGCACCACAGGCAGCAGGCCCTGCCAAACCTACGAGAACCTCGACTTCCTGTACAAAAATCCCCCTGCCAACAGCGCCCCCGCTGGAGCCTCGGCACCACCTCCACTTCCAGCGAAATGTATGCAGAGAGGTGAACTTTTGAGACTGACGCTCCTCAATCATCTCATTGCTCATCAGTTTGTGCTATTTGTGCGTCTTATGGCAGGTGCATTAGACTATCTCGGTCTATGACTTTAGTACAACCCAGATTAAATAATAAAAAAGGTTTGTCTGTTTTTAATAGGACAAGATAAATAACTAGCTTGTTCCAAGTTTGACTTCATCCTTTTCCAATCCCCAGGTCGATCGGACCCCCAGATTTCAGTCACGAGCCAGGATGGTGGTTCGAATTCTCACCGTGGCTCCAGCTCGTCCTCTCACTCCCCGAGCCCGCAGACTCAGGCCAAGCACGGCTCGGCCTCGTCTAGCACAGAAAACCAGGGCCAAGTAGGAAAACCGCCCAGGTCTCCACATGGCCAGGGAAGTCTGTTCAGGGGGCAGAAGCAGGACGGCCAACCATCTGCTAGTTCTGGTTCTCAAAGCAACGTTTCGTCAGCATCCACTCAGAACCACATCGGCCCCGTCAGGTACCAGCTGCTGCTTCGCTGCGAGTAACATCAATCCCTATCATCACAACTGTTTTATCCTCACTAAAGGCTCTGCTGATCTCTCAACAATGCAGTTCGGAGAAGACCACATCGTACCGTCGGACCAGCAGCGGAGGAGGCGGCCAGGGGAAGAGCAGCTCCCCTCCCAGCACCGCAAGCAGCCAGGAGGAGCTGTACTGCAGCCTAGCGGGGAGCAACGCAGGCCTCAACCAAGCCCCGCCCCCAACACCGTCGCCCTCACCTTCACCCACCCTCATCTGTGTGCCTCGACCCCGCAGGAACGCCATGGTAACTCGCGAAACAAACAAGCCCAGGCGGTTCAAGAACCAGAAAACAATGTGAATAACCAGCCGACCGCGTCTCCTCCAGGTGTCTGTCAGCAGGCCACATCAGAAGCGGGTCAAGGCTTTGGTGGACTGCAGAGCGGTCGCTTCAGAGCAGCTCGCCTTCTTCAAGGATGAGATCATCGTGGTCACAGCCTCTAGTGACCCCCACTGGTGGGTAAGTGGAATTGCATTACCCCAATTTTTTTTCCTACCTTTGCCTCTCTCGTCTCTCAGCTATAAGGAATGTCAAAGGCAAAACATTTCAGGATGTGTTTGCAGCAACGTGAAATTTTTGGTTTTGTTTAATTCACACAGGTCGGCCACATAGAGGGGGACCTGAGCAGGAGTGGTACATTCCCTGTTAACTACGTGAACAGACTGACAGACTGACAGGAAAGAGGAATGGAATAGTACTGACTTGGAACATATTGGAGGAACTGAGCTGGCATGGGACACTCACTGGAAAATGTGTTATTGCATCACTCATTGTATTCCCAGGAAACAGACGGTGAAACAATTTTCTCCCTTGCATGTTGGACTTCGATCAGCCTGAAAATAGATCCACTAAAGGATGTCTCGGGATATAAGAGGCAATCTTTTGACATTTACACCTAAACGTATTAATTCTAAAACGTAATTCTTGGAACCATCAAGGGAACTGGAGGCTTTTTCACAAACTTTGGAACCAAGCACAGCCTTGCCACGTCTTATTATCTTTTTTTTCCACTTGTATTAAACACAGGCCAAGTAAAATGTGCACATTTTATATGCATATTATATCGTTCATTTGAAGTCAATATTCCATTAGTCCAGTTTATGACTCAGTGTGTTATTTGAGTTGTTGTATTGATCTAGGGTCTGAACCTAGAGGTAAAGCTTACCTGCAGGGCTAATCCCTTTGAGGCACTTTAAACTCTCGGAAAAGTAACTTTCCAAGGAGCTGCCAGAGTTGTAAATATGTAGCCACATTGCTGTATATAGATTCCACTTCTTTTTCGTACCGAATCGACAGTGCCTGGCCTTTACAAATCACAGCACAACCGACACTTGGCCTGTAACCTGTGCAGTCTGTGCTCTGCCAGTCTGTCCGTCTCCAGCAAAGTACCTGAGATGTGAAACATTAGCTCAGCTGCTTCGGCTCTGGGCACAGCTTATGGACTGACTGGGGAGAGCCGAGGATTCAGTTTCCTCCGGCTCCAGACCGCTGTCTCTGGAGGACCTGGAAAAACAACAGCCAAAACCCCCCCCCCCCCCCCAAGAACCCTCTTGTCTACCTGGAAATGGCACTTAAGGAGCGCCTGTTGCAAGCAGCATCTCACGACAGTAATTTGTTCAGTGAGCGCACATTAACTCTGGACGCATTTGCATCACTAGTTATACACAAGCACACTTGCACTTGCTTTTCACATGGATATGCTTCCGGCATTCAGCTCCCTTTACGACTGAGAGGAGAGCTGGAGGCATTTAACGGCTTCACACTTTAAATTAGAAACATCTTGAACATATTTCACCAGTATTACACATAAATTGTTGTACAGAGGTGTCATAATGTGCGCAGTTATAATAAAGTTTATACCATTTTTTCCCAATACATTTTAATTGACTATCACCACAGTTTCGCTGTTTCTGTTCATGTGGCGTCACATTTGTACCGCGCTTCGCTGTGAGTCAACAGGCTGGCACACCTACTCAAGATCACATCTTACAAAAACACTTGGAGATGGACAAAGGTGGGTGTGAACCAGGTGCTCTTTAAACAAGTCGGTGTGGAATATTTGCTGTCAGTGCAAACAAAACAGGAGTGTGGTGTGTTCTCGAAGAACCAGAGCAGAGGAGGACGGTGGGTGGGAACTGTAAAAAGTAGTAAACTATTTCAATTGTAACATACTTCAACGTGTTTCTTTTGTTTTTAAATAAAGTGGCTTTTAGTTTTTTATAGTGAATGCTATGTGATGTCTTCTTTATATATATATATTTTTTTGTTTTGTTTTGTTTTGTTTTTTGAGTGTGGAATAAAACAGAATCATACACTTACACTGCACAATCTTCATTCATGTTTTGATGACTGAACATAAACCGTACAAAGATCGTCGGATTACAAGTCCAAAATGTATCGGCCTGAAGTGTCTCGTCTTCACCTGGCATTAGCATTGATTAACCAATCGGCGCCCTTGTGACGAAGGCCGACCCGGTAGATGAAGAAGACGTACAGGAAGCAGCCGCTAGCCTAGCTTAGCTGCTGCGGCGCCACCCTTTGATTCGTTCCCAGATAACGATGAACAAAGAAAAAGCACTACGGTGGGGAAAAAGACATGTTTCCACGTTTGTCGCGACTGGCAATGGAAGGAGTTGACTTACACACCGAAGTGCATCACGACAACCCATTAGGTGATTGCAGGTGAGTAGTGTCCCACTGAAATACACCTCCTATTTCCTAGTGGTACCGGATATTAATGATGAATAGCATGCTACTACAAATGAAATAGGTAGTACCCATCCCAAAATAAAGTATGACTTAATTTGGAGTAATGACTGAGAACATGGAAATAAAGATAAAAAAAAATATTTTAGGTTTAAATAAAAAGTCTAAACTATTAATGACAGAAAAACACGATACGTGAAACATGATGCTATCTTGACTTGTCTTAGAAAAAAAAAAAAAAAAAAAAAAAAAAGTGAACGTGACAAGATAAAAGAGATTATCTTAAAACCAAACAGTTAGGCCACATTTGTCCTTTCCTGTCACCGTCCAGCCTGGAAGCTAAATCTCTCCATCCGTTTCTCTGTCCCTTGGCACGTTTCCCGGCGGGTCTCTGTCCTTCCAGTCTCTGTCCGGATACCACTCAGCCCTGAATCACAGTGATGAAATCCCAACCTGTCACTTACATAAGCGGACGCCCCTGTTGTAGCCAGAATACTGATAGCCGCAGCCTGTGCAGTTCTACCGCTTGAGCAGCTCAAACACTTCCCATTGGCACTTAAAATATAGATGTTATTTTAACTGTATATGTATCCTGACTATTGGCCTTATCCTTTTTGCTTGTTTACATAACATTTAATTCAATCTAATGTACACTTTGTGCAATATAACCATAATAATCTGTGAAATTCAGAGAAAATCCTACATTAATCTGCTGTTATAAGGTTCACTGTCAGAAGGAAATAGTGGCCTCTACTCCTTATTAGTATTTTTTTTTTTATGTCAGTATATCAAAGCTCAATGCATTAGCACCTATAATCTCTAATGATGAAGTATAGCAGGGGATTTTTATTAATTTCTGCTACCCTGGAAAGTCAGTTGCACCGTCTAAAAGCTGTCTGAGTGCATAATGCCCATTCACTTACTGAGCAACAGTGGAGACATCAGCTTAGTGTAGCTCCACAAATCCCAGCATGCACTAATGAGCCCTTGGAAGTGGGATATTTTTCCAGTAATTCAGCCTTTTTACATTTGAGCACAGGGTTATCTAACCTTCGCATAACACGTAATCAGCTGAGCTCTTAGACAGGAAAACAAGCGAGTGATGCGACACGAGTTTTCGCTGCTGCCCTTGCTGTGTCTTATTAAAAAAAAAAAAAAAAAAAAAAAAGCAGGTTTCTGGTGATCTAACCCTATATGGCAGTGCTGCAAGGTGACCTAGTTTACTTCCTAGTGCTTCCACACAAATTAAATATTTAAAGACCCACCTGGAATATATTCCAAACAGACGGTTCCCTGATTATTTTCTCTGCAGACCGAGACCCAAAGCGAAGTGGATAGTTTAGCATTAAATCCATTTATTTGAATAAGTCACACAATCTTACAAAACCTGATAGTGCCCAAAATGAAAACCATCCTTTTAGACATTGACCCGAATTGTCCTACATTGAAGAAGAAGAAAGAGTCCTGTGCTTTAGTAAACCAATGCGACGAGGAATTGAAGATGGCTGGCAATAAATTGTAGCATTCGTCACAGCAAGACATTCTTCTGGTGCGCAGCAGAGAACAAACACAAACAGTGCTGGTCCAACACAAAGGTCTGGGGAGCAACTCGGTTCCAGAACACATACTTTTGACGTATTTCTTAAACATGTGTCACATTTAAGGCTTTGTAGTTCTGCAATTAGCAACATTTACGAAAAGCAAACCAATTCCAAAACTGCTAGTAATAGTAATAATGTTAAGATTTCTTTTCGAAATAAAGCTGGGTTAACATTCATTCTAGTTGTACATTTTTGCTTATTTCAATCAAATGTATTATTATACTCTGAATAAAAGCTCATTAACAATCTTTTTTTTTTTTTTAGGAAACACAAAAGTTATCCACATTACCCGACAGCACTTGAACAAACACAAAAAATCTAAATAAAAACATTCAAAGGTTGAATAAACATCAAAAGTAGATTTCTTCCATGGACCTGTGCTCGCCATTTTCTGAGATTAACTGTGATCGCAAAGTCACCGACTGTTTCCAAGTTGTTTGGGGCGAAACACTTTTCAAGTCACGTGACCTGACACGCGATTTCAAAACCATGAACTAAATGCCGAGCACGGGTTCAAAAAAAGATCGTCGTGATTATACAGTGTGTTCAGTGTTAAAAGAGGAGAGTTATCGGTTACAATTCACGTTACATTCATTCCGCGAGTGGGCCCAGAAATCTTTGGGAGTGAGTTTTTTTTTTTTTTCTTCCTTCGTTCACGAAAGCAACAACAGGAGGTGCAGTCCTACAACAGCACACGAGTTATCATTTCTCTCCAGATGCGTTCTGTCATGAATCGCTGCCAATGCACAAACGCTGCATAAGGCAATATGAAAACAATGTACAGTATAGATCCGCTGTACAATTCATTGCAACTATTTATATAGATAGGACCAAGTATATATGTTTAAGGCCTGGTAGTCCCCACTTTTCTGTTCTACACAAGCGCTTGGTTTCCAACTAGCTCGGCTGAATATAGATTTGGTATAAGAGTGCACAGAGACGGCGAGTGGTTCCTCCCCTTGACGGTGTTGGACGCGTCGTTGTTGTTGGGTTGTTTTTTTTTTTTTTTTTTTTAAAATCAACATTCAGGTCATCGTGGCTGTAGTAAAAGCTGAGAATTGGAGAGTTGTGTGGAATCGGCAGCATGTTCTTTACATTAAGGGGGACTGCAGCGATGTCGTCACGTACAGGAAGCTCAAAATATTCACAAATGTAGTCGTTGATGAGGGTTCAGATCAAAGCAGAAGTTTCAGCAGTTGCAGCTGTAGGGTCCCATGATGGTACCGGACGCTGTCTTTTGTCACCGATGTCTTTAGTTTACAGTTGGTTAACCTTCTTGCTCTCAGGTTAACGGATTTAGGCGAAACCTTTCATCAAGACGTTGCAGTCAAACCTCCAGGGTCGCTCCACATTGCATACTTCCTTTGACTATTTTCCAATACACCGGTGCACGGACCTTCTCAGGGGAGTGTTGTTTTTTTTTTTGCCACTTAGCAGAAGTGATGATGGCAAACTGCAGCACACTCAAGCAGCCATCAGATATTTCCCTGCACCAGCAATGAGGCTTTGGTGGAGGGTGCAGAGAGTGAATCGTTGCGTTCTCAGTTTTGAGTGCACACACTGCAATTTGGAACTTTATTTTTTTTGTTTGTTTATTTCTGCTGTATCTGCTTTGTGCAAATTTAGACAATGTACTTCCTCAAATCTCGAAGACATGCATGTCAAACAAAGTCAGGAATACGTGCTAATCATGCAAATCTTTGCATCAATGAGCAACTAAGCCAGGAGCGCCTGATAGTGTTGGATAAAAACCAAGGTAATGATTAAACCGAGTTCCAGTTTTGGAAACAGCCTTGCTGTGTTTGTTTCGAGGTGTTGTGCGTGTGTGTGTTTTAAAGGACTCTGCACAAAATCCCCTCTCACGCTGTGCTGTGTGCAGTGTGCATCGCTTTTTAATGCAGCTCTGAGATTTAAAGCCCGCTTCTCTGCCGTGTAACCTTTCAGTGCCAAAAATAGTTCTCCCTGGTGTATTGGCTGTGCTTTCGACGCACGAGCACACAGCTGCAGCAAGTGCCTGGCGGAGGAGAAGAAAACCAGCGATTCTCGGTCAATGGCTTATCTAGAACGGAATAAAACCGCCTCAAAGGAAAGAAGCAAAGAAGCAAGAAAAGAGGGCAAAGGAATCAGTTGAGAGTTCGTACTGCTGCTCGTGTGCAAACCAAACAAGCAACACATGGCCTTCCAATGGGACCAAAAATCTGACTGTGAGCAATTGTACTCCATACTGGTGCTGAGTTAAGGGCCCTAATGAAAGATGAAAGGTGGACTACCTTGGCACTCATTGCTAACGCATGCACAATTCGACTCAAGTACCAACCAAAGACCGAAGGTTTCATCACTTGTCCTCTTGTACGTTGGCAGTTCAGCCGACAGAAGTTAAACAAAAGCAGCTGATGCGCAAAAAATGTCAAACCCTGGAGGGGCCTCGCACGCAGCGCCCTCGCGCTCTCCTGCATGCTGGTTGGTCATAAGCAGATTTAGGGCAGAGAGACACGAGCGGTTGCCAGGTGACTGGATCAAAAAGAGGCCACAGGTGGGATCGTCCCAGCGCGGACTCCCTGTCCTACCCTCCCACTGCGCGGTGTTTACGCCGCTAAAGCGGAGCACATTGTTGAGGCCAAGGCACGTGTTTATTTCATTTTGTTCCAGCCAAATAAATAACATACATTTTGCCCATTTTATGCAATCTTTATCCCTCTGCACCGTCTGAAAGCTCCGCCGTGCCCTTGGTTTCACCTGACGGTGCAGCAGTCCACTCTGATCTCCCCCCCCCCCCCCATCCTCCTCTTTTTTTTGCCTCCCTCTTCTTCTCGGCTAAGCTTTACATTGCATAATCCCCCCGCTGGCTCTCTGACCACTACTGCACAAGTCAAAACGCCGGCGCAAAGTCTCGTTCCCCAACAAAATGAATACGCTCCTCCACCCCCACGTCACCTTAAAACGTGACTCATCCATGCACCAATAATAATCCATACCATAATCTCTCCCATGTGCAATGAAAACCCGCAAGCACATGAGCGTTGCTGAAAAATGCAGAGGACCTATTTGACAAACGGAGACGCTGCACTGGTTCTGACTCGATCGCTTCGCCGGCCACGCACGCTGCGGAGCAGGAAGCTCCGTACTAGCATTTGTGATTGTTGTAGGCACTCTAAAAAAAAAACAACAAAAAAACAACAAAAAAACCTGGAGGACCAGCCTCACGTTACAAGAGCAGAAAGGTGGAAACTATAGCGACGAACCACAGCGAGAAGGAACCAGAGTTCTGTCCCTTAAGACGAGGAGCGTTTGGCTAAAAGCGGAGGCGGCGGAGACGGCGACCTCCGCGCTCCTACTTGAGCTTCACCGGCCAGGGGAGGCACGTCCGGAGCCCCAGCATGGACGAGAACACAATGGTCGGTCGGTGCTTCTTGAAGCGCAGGCCCTTCTTCAGCCGCTGGCTGTTCTCCGCCACGTACAGCTCCCCCTGCTGGGCCCCGCCGGATATCCGCGACACCAGCTCGCCGTGCACCACCACCTCCTGCTCCGAGCGCACGAACACCTCGTGCAGCTCCCCCAGCCGCCGCTCCATCTCCCGGATGACGCGCTGGCGCTCCTCCACCTCCAGGAGGCGCCGGCGGGCCGCCTCGAACTCCATGCTGGAGCTGGGGGTGACCAGCTTGGAGGAGGGCGCCGTGGCCGAGGCGGACGGCGGGCCGGAGCGGGCCAGCAGGGCCCCCGTCACCCTGCGGAAGTCCCCCACCGAGATGGAGCGCCGGGTGGCCGGGGAGGCCAGAGCCAGGAGGGCAGAGGAGGACGTGGAGGGCGGCACGGGCGGAGGTGGTGATGAAGATGATGATGATGATGATGGAGAAGGTGGCTCAGGTGGCCGGATGTCAGGATGAGGGTCCTTGTTTTCAATAGCTGCTGCTGCTGCTGCTGCTGCTGCCTCGCTGGCATCCTCACGCTGAGAGTCTCCGCTGCTCTGTGGACCCTCCATGGCTTCCGTCTTCCTCCTCCTCCGGTCGTCCTCGTCCTCGTCCTCGTCTTGGTCTTCCTGCCGGTCTCCCTCCGTGTCACAGCAGAGCGGCGTCGCGGCGCACTGATCCGGCTCGGGAGCTGCTCCATTCATTAATAAGAGATGCGAGCCGGCCGAGCCGCTGTCGTCTGTGTGCGTATGAGCGGGCCGCGCCCCCCCGGCCGAGCTCATTGGCTGCTGAGCTCGGCCGGGGGTGGGGGGAGGGGAAGGCAGGGGCGGGGGAGGCGAGTCAGCTGATCATCTGCGCTGCTCTGCCGCCACCCCCCCCCCCTTCCCAATCCTCCTCCTCCTCCTCCGCCTCTGATGCTTGTTGCTTTGTCACCGCAGCATCCACAGCAGCTGCAGCTCTGCCTCCGCCTTTCTTTCCCCCCTCACTCCATCTCTCCGTCCTGCGCCTCCACCAGCTGCTGTCTCTCTCTCGCTCTCTCTCTCCCTTCTCTTCTCTCCTGCCCCTCCGGTTGCCCCTAGCAACACTGTCCCTGCATCAGATGACGGAGAGGGTCGGACGGCGGGGGGTGGGGGGGTGGGGGGGGTGATGCTCCAGTTTCCCCGCTGCCGTTTATCACCTTGCCGCTGAGCGTCATCGCCCTGCTTCCTGGTACTCCACCGCATTCCATTCTCCTCGTCGTGTAAATAGCAGCCAGGAGCATTGTGGGTAAAATGCGCTATTTTTCTCACCCCTGTTTTTTTTTTTTTTTTCAATGAACGTTTTCCACGGCGAGGAATAGGTGGTCGCCGTTGCTAAGAAACTGTTGTTCCCTTGGTATAGTTGGACATATGAAAGATGGATTTAAAAAAAAAAAAAAAGAAGCTTTTCTTTACATTACAAAAAGGGAGAACACATTTAAATGGAATTGCAGTCATAGGAAATCAATCTGGGCTTATTTCAAATATTTAGTGCCAGCGCTCAGATCCAACAACTCATGTTTCTGCTGCATTATCACTCAGTTTTCTTCAATTGTGCTCTTATGCCTAATTTACTGTCTGATTTCTGACATTATGTTGAATCCACTTCACCCATGTTTTCAAACAATTTGTGTCTCTGTGTGGGGAATAGGCAACCTAAATCCATTACTTCCTGCGGCTGCTTTTCAGAGAGTGGCCACTAAAATGTCTTGAAGTTGGTGCCGTCAGTGCTTGTCAGGGGGGAAAAAAAGCACAGGCTTGTTGCAACAGTCTTGAGCAGGTTTTCGATTCGCGGCCTCAATATTAGTTGCCGTCTTTCATAAATGCAAAAGGTCAACAAGTCAGCATGTTCTGCAAGTTTCTATTGAATTTTATTGAATTTTAAGGCCGGATTTGCTGCCATTATCAGGAGTTTTTCTTGGCTATCTAATCAGCCTGGGCTGCAGTGCTAAATCAACGACAAGATATAAATAACGTAAAATAGGCAATGATATGGAAACTAACTCTACTTGGAAATAGATGCCTTCCCTGTTGGCCGCAACACATCAGTCAGGTCAATAATGCATTAGAAGAAACCTCAACTTTTGAAGCAAGGAGCAACGAGCCTTTAACTTTCCAGTCATTATGTCAACACCCATGCATCACTCTGACCTTCTGTAATGCCCCCATCCATTATCCTCTGAGCTCACTCTGCCCCATGTGTCTAGACCCATATCGACTGGTGCGAGGGAGAAATAAATGATTTGGAGATGATTTGGCAAAGATGAGAGAGCGGCGCTGGTGAGAGTGACTGGCTCTCTGCATCAAAACAAAGCTTTTAGCGGGACGGAGCCGCGCGCCCGCGCCCGCGTGCACCTCCACGCTCGCCTGCATTATTGAGCGTCCGCTCGGCTCTTCTGCTTTTATGTCAGGATTGGCTGCATTAGCGGCAGCACTGACTGTTCCGCCCTGCTTTTAGCCTCACGGCCTTAATAATGGCAGTGAAGTAGAGGGAGGAAAAACAAAAGGAGGCTTGACTATACGTGCCAGTGGGAGGGAGGAAGTAATTAGGAAGGAAGAAGCAGTGGTTTGGTTTATCGTCCGGCTCTTCAAAAAAAAAAGAAGAAATGACACAAAGCACAACAAAAGCATCGCAAAACTGATAGAATGTTCATATATTCTGCACTGACGCTGTGGAGCTGCATGAAATTGAAAGATCTTTTGCACATTTGATTATCAAAACTCAGTTTTAAGCACTGTTTCAATTTGACATTTGATTTTGTCAGTGGCTTACCAACACGTGTCGCAGCACATCCCTGCAGTTTAGGCAGATGTGTAATACAGATATGCCTGGCAAGGAGCCTCCTACCTAACGCGATGCCCATTTTTTTTGGAAGGTTCTGGCTGTTGCACAACATCACCGCCAGTTAAAAAGCACTCACTCTAAAATAATCCCACGTGTGTGTGTGTGTGTGTGTGTGTGCGTGCGTGCAGCATCACCGCAGCATCCTGCCTGTGAGGGAGGCGAGTCGGGGAGGACTGGAAGGGAAAGCAAAGTTTTGCTAACACAAATTCAAAACAAACATTTACACACAAGACACAAAAGATGGACAATAGTCTCATTAAGAGCATTTATTCGTCTTAGAAAATTCCTATTTGCGCAGTGCTATTATATCTTTCCCTTTACTGTGACATGGATTTTAAAAAAAACAACAACAAACCTTTCAGTCTCACATCCAGACCGCCTCTCGCTGCAGATTACTTTAATCTGCATGTGTATTTGGTGTGCTTAAAATCAAGTAGCACCATCTGTGCGTCTCTGTCAAAAGACTATTATCCAGAACGCCGAGCTGGAAAACACACACACACACACACACACACACACACACACACACACACACACACACACACAGGAGCTCGCAACAGTAAAATGTCTCTGCTGTGTTGTGACTCTATCTAGACGTCCAGCCCACGTGGACGCCGTCTCTCTGTGGTTTCATCAGATGTGAGACATCTCACTCTAGAATATACGCCCACTGACACGACAAGCAAAAGGAGAAGTAGTGTCCGGCAGTGGATAAACTGAGGGTGATGCGAAGAAGAGAGAGAGAGAGAGAGAGAGAGAGAGAGAGAGAGAAAAAAAGCCTGTTTCTCTCTCCGCTTCCCTCCAGAGGAGACAGATGATGTTGTTGCGGAAGGCCCTCCAATCAATATTAGTCGCCGTATTGTGTTGCTGCAGCTCTGCAGAATGTGCGCGCGTGTGCGTGTGTAAATTACTGGCAAGGTGACGTCAAAGTTGCAGAGCAGAGCCACACGTGACTCCATCAGTCTGGGCGGGAGGACCGACTCTTTGAAGCTCCTGTTTCTTACTGATAATTGGAGCTTTGGTTTTTTTCACCCCAGACGGCCGAGCAGCGTCCACCAATAATTCTTCTGAACTGTTTGAGCTTTGCGAGAGAACTGTGGCTTCGCTGGACCTCGTAGAGTTGCTGCTAACCTGATGAGAACCTTGGTTTTTCCTCTCCTCTCTGTGGGCCTCCGACAGCTGCTGCTGCTGCTGCTTCTGTGTTCACTTGTCGGTTCCTCCGGGGTTGCTTTTGTTTGTTTGGTTTCTTTATTTTGGCAGCACTCCCCCCCCCCCCGACTGCCCGTGCCAGCGGTCTCAGAACGCTGTCGTTTACTGCTGCTAAATAATATTACAGCATCTTTTTTCCTCCCTTTATGTTCCCCCCGTCTCTCCCGTTTACTCTCCCGCGGCCTTGAGAATTCATTTCAACTGCGAGCTACGACACAAAGAGCGTGTGAGAATCCTGTAGACTCAAATGCAAAAGCTGGGGACTGAGGCTTTGCACCAAAAATAACCTTCAACATGGTTTCTCTACCGGAACAAAACAAATATTTTTTTTTTGCTGCGCTTGACGTAACAAAGCAGCTTGCTCTTTGTTGCCCTCTACTGGCCGACTGTGGAAAAACACTGAAGTAGTCACGTCAGAGATGACCGCATCGCCGCAGAGGTGACCGTCAGGGAAGACCGAGTGGATGGTTTATAACGCAAAGTTTGCAGATAAGCAACTTTTTGTGTTGTTATCAATTATCTATTTAGTTTAGTTTGTAGCTGCGCTCTGCTCAGTGTCCCACATTATTTGCCAATTTCTCCCGGAGATCAAAAATCTATCTATCTATCACTTGTATTTCTTTAGGCTTAGTCCTGCACTCAAGTGGAGCTGCCTTGCACGGTGAATTGTTTTGCCTAGTTTTAACGTGCAGTAAAAAATAGGCAAGGGTTCAAAGGGTCTAACGTGTGCAGATATCTGAATGGGTTAGTAGTCGTTAACAGATGAAGTGTTAAAACGCCAGAGATAAGACCAGGATGTTATTCTGCAGCAGATGTGTTGTCATAGGAACAGCGGCGTCAGTGTTTTGGAACTGATCTGTGAAGCATGGAGCGGTGCACTGAACAGAACAAAAAGAGACCGTTTATCATAGCAACTGATAGTTTTTTTTTCTTTTTTTTTTTTTTTTAATATTTGTAAGATATAAAAATCTTCATCTTTATCATACAATAACATCTCACCATAAATTGTTTTGTTTTTGTTTTTTTTTTAGTCAAAGAATGGAAAGTTTCACCACCAAAACAAGAATTAGAATAGAACATTTGATCCCCTTGAGGTAAGACAGCTGGTCGATTGATCGCGTCGCCACGCAGGTCTCCCCTCCCCGCAGGGGGCGGCGGTGACGGCGGTGTCGCCCGCGTCAGACATTCAAGTCTCAACTACAGGAACTTCAGGCACCGAAACTGACAGCAGGATTAGATTGAGACACGTTCAGGATGCATCTAGAGAGAAACAGAACGTACGAACACAATCCTGGGGGGGGTGGGGTGGGGTGGATGGGGGGGGACAGAAATCCAAATCTTGTTTTGTTTTTTGTTTTCGAATGAAGAAGTTTTAAACGCGAGCTGCTGAGGGAACGTCCGTCCCGAGTCGACGACAGGAGGGGAGACCTGCACGGCACGCTAGCATGCCTGCGTACGTGCCCGGCGGTTATCGTTAGCTGTTTTTTTTTTTTTTTTTTTGAATACAACTTCCTCTAGACACAAAGAAAAGAACAGAAACGATCAACGACGAAAGCAGCCAACACAGGAAACAGCAATCAATACAGATTATTCAAGAAATACAGCTGGGAAATAAACAAGAGAACAAAGCAAATATAGAATTTTTTTGTTTGTTTGTTTTTGTTTTTTGTTTTTTGTCCAAACATGCCACACGTGTTCTTCGGGCACGTTTTCTTTCACAGAAAGCCACCTTTATTTTATTTTCATTTTAGATTTATTTATTTTTTTTAAACTAGTATTTGCGGTAATAAAAAATAAGAAATAACAGACGTCTGAAACGGGTCGCCAGCGGGTCGACCGAGCGGAGGAAAAGAAGGAGGAGAGAAACGAGAAAGCCACATGACGTCATCACATCACCGGACCATGCACATGACCCCGCAGTGCCACACCAGACGCTACACGCACGTGCGCGCACACCACGCGCGCTCTCGCTCCTCTGCAAACCATGCAAGACTCGCGCGCGCGCACACACACACACACACACACACACGCACACGCACACGCACACGCGCACGCGCACGCGCACGCGCACACGCACACGCGCACGCGCACGCGCACGCGCACACGCACACGCACACACACACGCACACACGCACACACGCACACACGCACACACACGCACACACACACTCGCGCACACACACACAGGAGCCGAAACCAAAGTGTTCCAGCGCCTCCTCTAAACCAGACGGTACCGAAGCCAAAGAGGCATCTATGGCAGAACATGTTTTCTATGCGTTGAACAAAACGGCTATCAAAAAACAAACAAACAAACAAACAAACAATCAAAAGCTTCCGAAAACATTAAACAGCAGTGTGAGAGGGTGGTTTTTGTTTTTTGTTTTTTGTTACATTTTGTTTTCCGCGCTGTTGGCACAGCTCCGTTACGGCAGCGGCGGCACACCTGGCAATATAAAGCTCATCAACTTTACAAAAAAAGAACGAAAAGACGGAGGCAGGGGAGGGGGGGGGCAGGCGGGGGAAGTGGGCGGGGGCGTGCAGTGAGCCCAGCCGAGGTGGGGGGGGGGCCCGACAACCCAGAGGGATCGTCGGCGCGTGGACTCGGGTCACACACACACACACACACACACACACACACACACCCTCTCCTATCTGTTTTTGTTTTTTTGTTGTTTTTTTTTTTTGGCTCTCATCGCTCCCATTAACAATCTCTTTTGTCAGTCCAGAGGATGAGCAGCTAACAGCAGCAGCCCGAACAGTGTTGGCTGGGATAGTTGGGAGCAACGTGGGGGGGTTATGGGGGGGTTAAGGTTTTTTTTTTTTCTCCTCCCCCGTCGGCTTGTTTCTTGCTTGCTTGCTGGTTTCACAGGGAGGTGGAGGGAAGCTTCTTGACGCGGCGCTGGGCCAGGAAGGAGCTCTCGATGGGCTTGAGCTCCGGAGTCGGCTGGGAGTTCTTCAGGGCGGAGTAGGTGGCCGCCATGGCACCCTGGGGTGTGATAAACAAAAACATCAAAAAACAAAACAAAACGACAGCGGCTCAGACGACAAATGCCGAACAGGGTTCTGTTTTAACATCGTGATCTCAAGCAACACAGCAAAGGTTGAAGATTGAATCAAAGAAATGATGTGATCATCATGAAAAGAATCAATGGTTCACATTAATGTGTAGAAAATGAAAGTAAACTGTTATAATGGAAAATAAGAGACATCAGTGCATCAAAAGAGGAAGTAGCAAAGAAACAAAGAGGAAGTAAATCAGGTCTGACCTTGACCAGCTTGGGGTCGTGGTGCGGCAGCTGGCTGTTGGGGAGCTTGTCTCGCTGGATGATCCAGCGGTGCTTGAGGACCTGCCGGGCCGTCAGCCTCTGGTGGGGGTCCACGTGGAGCATCTTGGACACCAGGTCCTGGAGGGAAGGCAGGGAGGAGGGGAGGCGGTCAGCGTGAAATCTCGCGGTTGACGCAAGCGAAGGAGCCGGAGGTGCAGCTCCACCTTGGCAGCGTCGGACACCGTGTCCCAGTTCCCTGCGGTCAGGCTGAAGTGGCCGTTCCCTATCCTGCTCAGGATCTCGTTGGGAGTGTCCTCCGGCCCGTTGGCGAAAGGCGTAACTCTGGTGGGTGGGGAGGGGAGGGGACGAAGGGTGGAGTCAGAATGAGGCCTGATCATAGACGAGAGAGTGAGAGAACAAAAACAACAACAATAATATTTGGCTTTAGAGTTGGTGTTCACCCAGCCAGCATGGTGTACAGCAGGACCCCCAGACTCCAGATGTCACATCCCTCATCGTAGCCCTGACGCTTCAGCACCTGAGGTCAGAAAAAAAAAAAAAAAAAAAAACACCTTTAGTGATCATTCGGTACGTTTACATGCACCAACAACATCCTAAAAAGAAGATGATTGAAAATGATCAGTTTTTTGCTGTCGCATTGCGAACGATGGCCGCTCAGCATCAGCCGCGACCGACGCTGGGAGGCGGCCACAGATGAAGCACAGAAGAAGAAGAAGAAGAAGAAGAAGAAGAAGAAGAAGCGTCCGCTCACCTCGGGAGCCACGAAGTTAGCAGTGTAGCAGGGGGTCATCAGCAGCCCGTTGTTGGCGCGCAGCTGCTTGGCGAAGCCAAAGTCACAGATCCTGATGGACTCTGGGTTTCCTGAGTCGTCCACGTAGAGGATGTTGCTGGGCTTCAGGTCGCGGTGCACCACCTGTGGGACGGGACGAGAATGCGGGCAGATGAGCGCGTGAGCCCTCGCGCCAGCGCCTCGCCTCGACCGGCAGATCAAGTGCGTACACGTGCATGTGTGTGCACAGGCGTGTGCTTGTGACATACACGATGCAAAAAGGCAAGATTTGAGGAACCAAAAGAGCGACAACAACAACAACAACAACAACAACAACAGAGAGACTGACACCATTAAGACATTAAACTCATGTGGTGTTCCCGGACTAAACCAGCGGCCGACTCGCTTCCCGGGTGTGACACGTGGGTGTCGTCTCACCCCCTGAGAGTGCAGGTACTCCACGGTCCGGGTGATGGTGTGCAGCACGGCGCTGGCCTCCCTCTCCGAGAAGAACTTCTGCTTGAGGATGCGGTCCAGCAGCTCTCCCCCACGCATCAGCTCCGTCACCAGGAACACCTGCTTGCTGTTGTCGTACACCTAGCACGCAAACACGCGCACATTAGCGTCAGCCGCAGCTGGTACTTCACAACAGACCAGCGCTGCGATAATATGGGTCGCTTCACAACAGGGTTGTTGCATTGGTCAATAAAAGTGTGATGGTGTTCATTAAAGAGGCCCCCTTTCAGAAATACCGCACCGCGGTTTTCAAATTCAAAATAAGCCTTCTGTTGTGAACTTCTAGCTAACATAACAGTCGGGTAAACATTGGAAACACGACCAGACCAAAAGGACTGAATGGGTTTAAAAATAATTTTAGCTTTGAAGGGGAGTGAATATGTTCTGACTTGTATAATTAACCCAAAGCGTTCGTCCCGGCTCGACAGCTCCCGACGAGCGCTTTTAAATACTCACGTCCTTCAGTGTTATGATGTTGGGATGCTGTCCGTATCGCAGCAGGATTTCAATCTCCTCGGACGGGTCCGTGCTGGTCTTGTCAATCATCTGTGAGAAAGCGACGGTGACAACCTGCTCAGTGTTTGGATCAGTAAACAGGAACTTCTGAGCAGGTCAGTCCTGTTCTGTCCTGTTCTGCTCTTTTTCTTTTCTTTTTGTTCCGGCTTCGATTTTGCCGTTTTTCACCTTGACGGCGTATTCCGTGTTGGTGGCTTTGTGGACGCATCGCTTGCAGACAGAGAAGGAGCCCATGCCGATGTCCTCCTTCAGCACGTAGCCGTCGCTGAATAGCACGTTCTTCCCGTGCAGCTGCTGCAGAGGCAGAGGAGGAAGAGCGGCTGAGGGGGAGCTGAACCAGGCCACTGACAGTCGCACCTCAGTTCACCCGTCTGCAGGGGGCGAGCGGCGGGAAGGTCTGACCTGGACCACCGGGTGCGGCAGCGGCTTGACCGGCTCCTCTGAACCCTCCTCATCCAGCAGCGACGACGCGATGAAGCTGAAGCCCCGGAAGAGCTGGTGAGCCCCGGCGCTGGGCGGCACGCCGGGCGAGTCTGAGGGCCGCAGGAGGAACGAAGGAACAGGAGGAACAGATTACTGTTTTGTTTCTGTGATTTCAATTAAGGCCTCCAGACTGTTGTTCACAAAGAGGGAAATGCACAATAATATAGAGTGATTTGTTGTTTGACTTGTTGACTTGGTTTCATCAGAAAAGTCAGGGACACTAAAAATCTGATGCAAAAATACAAATATTCACAAATAATGATGATAAAATGATAAAATTGTCACAATAGTTAATTTTATTTTATTCATATTGTATTTATTTACTTATTTATTTATTCTATTTTTTTTATTATTATTATATATTTCTATATTTGTAATTTAGGTTATGTAATGGTAAGCACTTTGTAATTTCTGTTCAATTTGGCTTCTGAATTAATGCACTTTGTAAACTATCTGTCTGTGTTGAAAAATCAATAAAAAATAAAATAAAAAAAAGACTTGCAGCAAAAAAAACCCCGAAAGAAGCAGTTTGTGAAACCAGCTCCATACACTCTTTTAGGCTGCCCCCTAGTGGCTTAAAGTATGTCAGCACACTGGACACATTTGACAGATTCCCATTTACATCCTCCATGCTAGTGCCACACACACACACACACACACACACACACACACACACACACACACACACACACACACACACACACACACACACACCGCGGCCGACTTCCTGCCCTCTGTCTGAATTTGGAACAGAATCACGCGACGCACAGTGCAGGGATGAAGAGCAGCGTTCAACTTTGACCTCTGACCTTTCGGAGTGCGGGACGTGAACTCAGAATCGAAGTAGAAGGTGTCGTCGGGACGGGCCACGGCGGGCCTGAACGGAGGCTTCAGCTCCCTTCTGAACAGTTTCTGTGTCAAATAAGAAAAATCAATCCTGAAATAAGAGCGTTTTGTCCAGCCAGGCGGCTTTCAGCGCGAGCGAACTTCTTACGTTCCAGTCGATGGTGGAATAGAAACCGTGCCGCTTGATCTCCTCTGCACCGTCAGCGCCAGATCCTGCATTCAAAAATAAGGTTCAGAAACACGACGCCGCACGACTCATTCTGAGCACTGTTGCAGGAAAAGGTGTCTGACCCAGCCGGTTGGCGGGGTTCCTCTTGAACAGCGCCCTCAGCAGGGACTGAGCCTCGGCGCTCAGGAACTGAGGCATCCCCAGACGAGCCCTGGGCAGAGAGGAGGACGATGAAGATGAAAGGTCAGTTAGCATGTTTCCCACATTGTCTCAGTTTCTCTTTCTGACAGGAATACTCACTTCAGGATGAGGTTCATGGTCTCTTTGCGGTCCTTGCCTTGAAATGGCAGCGCTCCGGTCAGCATCTCAAACTGAGAGACACAAAGCGGGCCATTAAAAATCTTCAGACACGTTGTGAGGACGGTGTTGTGTGCAGGACACCTGCAGTTCCCTACAGGCTGCTGTCTAAGCGCGAGGGCCGGAGCATTGTAAAACTGCACACACAAGTGCTATCCAGCTCACCATCAGTACTCCATACGACCACCAGTCGGCGCTGTGGGTGTGTCCCTGTCTGTTGACTACCTCGGGCGCCATGTACTCCACAGTACCGCAGAAGGAATAAGCCTTCTTCTCGTGGTCGATGGCTTCTTTGCACAGGCCGAAATCTGAGAGAGAGACAGCGCCACCATCAGGACGAAGCAAAGATCACGAAAAGTGTGTGTGTGTGTGTGTGTGTGTGTGTGTGTGTGTGTGTGTGTGTGTGTGTGTGTGAGGTAGAGCAGTAGACTCACCGGTCAGTTTGATGTGTCCCTCCTCATCCAGGAGAATGCTGCAAAAAAGAAAAAAAAAATTTCAAAGATAAAATTTAATTGCGTATATGCATATATACTCGTATATACACTACCAGTCAAAAGTTTGAACACAACTTCTCATGCAATCTTTCTACACTGCAGACAGATACTGAAGACATCGAATATACGAGCAAGAAATATGGAATTATGCAGCAAAGAAAAACACGTTAAAGAACTCGAAATATGCTTTTTATGAAAGGTGGCTATTTTGACATTTATTTTAGATATACACACACACACACACACAAGTATGCATATGTATAAAAAACTGACTTCTTCGCACTCAAAAAAATGCATGTACATGACAGAGTGTAATGTAGTAGTGACCGACCGAGAATTTTGTACTCAGCGCCTTTCATAAAAACAGGGCCAGTGATTTGATTTCACAACTGTTTGATCAGTTGCAGCCTCTCGCCGCCTCCTTCTGATTAGCACGCGCCGGGATCACCTCGGAATGAATGCGGCGGAGGGATTGCGGCACGAGGCAATTAACACTGCGGAGACGACGCCAGAAAAAAAAAAAACTTTAAAAGGCGAAATCTGTGAATGAGAGGCGCCTGCGTCGCGTTCGGCCTCCTTCGGAAGCTCGCGCGCGCACAGACGCACACGCACGTTTTTTATGCGGAACATAATTCTTTTTGTTTATAGTGGAAATGCAAAACATTCTTCAAAGAGCATTGTGATGGAAAAATTGGAGGAAGAGTGCCGAGTGAATAAATCAACACCATCGCTGTTTGTCCAGATTTCTGGCTCATTTCATTCGTTCACACAAAAGAGGCTTTTCAGTGAGAATGGCAGCAGCTTTTCCTCCCAAACACCGACAAAGAATTAAAGTTTTGCCTCACTTGACTCTAACCATTCAGAAATGCTCTTCAGATGTCGTCAAGATTAGACGCAGATGGCTTTTTTTTTTCTTTTTTTTTTTATCATTCTTTTCTTAAATTTCACAAAGCCTGGCCGGAGCTGCAGAGCGACCGAGTTCACAAGGTTCGTTCTCTCTCACTTTTCAGGTTTGAGGTCTCGGTAAATGATTCCCAGGCTGTGGAGGTGGTCCAGTCCCAGCGCCAGCTCGGCCAGGTAGAACTTCACGTCCTCCTCTGTGAACATCACCTGAGGGGTGGGGGGGGAGACCAAGAGGTGAGAAGAAGAAGAAAGAGGAGGAGGAGAAGAAGAAGAAGGAGGAGAAGGAGAAGAAGGAGGAGGAGGAGAAGGAGAAGAAGATGAAGGAGGAGGAGGAGAAGGAGAAGAAGACAAAGGAGAAGAAGACGAAGGAGGAGAAGGAGAAGAAGACAAAGGAGGAGGAGGAGAAGGAGAAGAAGATGAAGGAGGAGAAGGAGAAGAAGAAGAAGTCAAAGGAGAAGAAGACGAAGGAGGAGAAGGAGAAGAAGACAAAGGAGGAGGAGGAGAAGGAGAAGAAGATGAAGGAGGAGAAGGAGAAGAAGAAGAAGACGAAGAAGACGAAGAAGAAGCCAGTGGCAGATTTGATGCAAGAACAACAGCAGGAGTTTCTTTCTCGTACTTCTTTGGAGAGCCTGGTGAAGAGGTCTCCTCCCCTGAGGAAGTCCAGGATCAAGTACAGCTTCCCTTCAGTCTGGAACGCTGCGAGACAAACACACACGCAGGCAGTTTCAATCAAACCCGGATTCCCCAGCGAAGGACAATCTGGGACAATGACACCGTCAAAACTGCAGCATCTCTTCGTCTGCTGGGACGACTCACCGTAGTGCAGCTTCACCACAAACGGGTGGTTGACGTCGGCCAGGATGTCCCGCTCCATCTTGGTCCTCACCCGGTCCCTCACTGCGGGAGACACACACATGACACAAAGAGTTCGATGGACCGTTAATGAATTAATAATCCTTCCTGGATGCATACAGAGCAGTTCGCTGGCACGCACACACAGAAATGTGCTGATTCACAGCGGCCGGTGCATGCACAGATTCAGTAATAATGATAATAATAATAATAATGGATTTTCTTTATATTGCACTTTACATTAAGAAATCTCAAAGTGCTGCAAGAAGCATAAAACCTAATATAGATTTTAAAAAAAAAGAGAAGCAAAGAGAAATAAAACCTGATTTGAAAACAAAAAAAAACACTCAATCCGAGCAAAGGAGGAACAAACTAATCAGATAAATCTGAATGCAAGCACAGAATGGTGTAATACTGCATCTCGCAGCATCCGGGCAGTCGAATCGTCTCTGCAGAGTTCACGCTGCTCAGGACCGACGGCGAGCGGACGCGAAAACAAACTGTTTCACATACAGTTTGAATGCACCACAGGTGTGCAGGAGGAGGGGTCGGAAGGAATCTAGCTGCAAGCTGCTTCCAAAGCTTTACCACTCTGTGGGTTTCACTTTTTTTTTTTTGCTTTGTTGTTTTTGGTGACAAACAGGAAAAGCCCACACGCACATGCAACCACCAAAGTGAAATTCACACACCCAAAAAAAAAAAAAAAACAGTATCGCCTCACACCCACAACTTTTGTTTAACTTCCTGTTGTTTTATTGGACCCTCAACCCCCCAGAGTCCGAGACGGCGGCCCATTCATTTCTATGAAGTTGCTCACCCAGCGCATACGCCGGAAAAAGTTTTTGAGTTCAACGTTGCGCAGTAGTGTCACTTCCCATCATGCCTCTGTAACGCAATCCATTTGGCCAATCGGAACGATTGTGGACGTCGCTTCGGGACGCGTCAGGACGCAGCCAATCAGAACGAGCTGGGACACAGCGGCACGTGCAACGTTGTAAACGTCGTCGTTTATTTTTTTATTGCGGCCTATGGGAAAAATGCTTTTTGGGGCAGTGGGATTTTCTTTTGCTGCAGTACCTGCAGTGGCCACTGGGGAAAAACCGTGGATTCCATTCCAGTTCTTATAATACATCCATGCAGTCAAAACACTTAAAAAGGATAAAAAGAAGCAGGGTGGCTGTGAGACGGATTTAGAGGCTGGGAGCTCCCATTTACCCTGTGTGACATCACAAAGGGCAGATTTTCCAGAACTCATTATTTTAACTTTGAAACAAGACAAGTAGTAGATGTTCTTCATTCTTAGGAGCTTCACTGAAGGGCTGGAGGACACTCAGACCTTTGAGCGTGGCCTTCTTGAGGACCTTCATGGCGTACAGCTGGTTGGCGTCAGGAGGGGTCACCTTGCGCACCAGGAAGACCTGCAGCCACAGGACAGGAGCGGGATGAGGGAACTGGGACGACTGGGACAACTGGGAGGAAATAAAAAAAAAAACAGCGCGGAGATGTTGCGCTACCTTGCCGAAGGATCCCTGTCCCAGCACCTTGAGCAGCTCGAACTGGGAGGCGTCGGCCTTCTCCGAGCCCTCCTTGACCACGTGGGTGATGTTGATCTCCTTGATGTCTCCATCTTCCTGCAAAAACAGGGAGAAGAAACCGATCAAAAACTGCAGATTTGGCAGTGGGTGTGGGGTTTTTTTTTTTTTTTTTTTGTTAATAGCAATTTGGTGTAGCACAGGAAATCTCAAAGACAGAGAGCCTCTTTCACAAAGTCTCTCCGACTTCAAACTGCACTTTTGCCAGGAAAAAAAAGGAGGAAGCGCTGTTAGAGAGAGAGAGAGAGAGAGAAAAAAAAAAAGAGTGTGAGAGATGACACCCCGCTGTGCTTGACGGTGTGTTTTGAAAAAGCATCTCAGCAGAATTATGGCAGCAAGCGGCTGACGGCTGAAGATAAAAAAACAAAAAAACAAAAACCAAGTGGCTCATTGTTGTTGTCGTGGTTGCCTTTTCGACAAAGGGAAGCTGCTCTGCCAGCCGCTCGGCAGAGACCTGCCAGGCCGGCTCCTCTGCAGGGCGGAACCCCTGCATGAACCTGCGGCTCACCTCGTCGTCAACCTCAACCACAACTCGCCCAACGCCCAACAGGATGGCAACACGACGACGACAACAACACAACAACACCTCTCTCCGCCTTTTCTCTCAGGTGTGTTTCACAGCGCCAAGGCAAATGCAACGCCCCCCGGTGGCAGGTTAGACGTTTGACTCCTCGCAACGTGTTTGCCATTCTTTCTTTTGGGGTGGGGGGGGGGATTTTTCTTGGTGGAAAAATATAAAACAATGTGACTCATCTGAAGGAGAAATGGAGCAGAAAAACACAATTTGCATCCGTCCACTGACAGCTGCCAGTTTGATGGAAGGAAGAAGAAGAGAGAGGACCTTCTGAGAAAGACGGAAGCAACTGTCGAAAACATGTCAAGGTGGAAACATATCATCTTAAAATAGCCATGTCTTTTAGAAAAGAAGAGCCAATACACGCATACACACTAATAAACACACACACACATATGTGTGTATATATGACTATATACACACACATATGTATATATGTATATATATATATATATATATATATGCGTGTATGTGTATATGTATATATATGCGTGTATGTGTATATGTATACACACACACACACACACACGTGTACATATGTATATATTTTTTTGTGTGTGTACATGTATATATTTTTTTGTGTGTGTGTATATATATATATATATACATACACACACACACACACACACACACACACATATATATATATACATACATATATGTATGTACAGTATGTATGTATCATTGAAAACAGTATGTTTTCAATGATAATCATTTTTATGTTCATTCTGCCATTAAAGTGTCATTTCTCTGTCATTTCCCCTCATGTCAGACACACACTGATTCTCACAGAGAGATAATTGGGAGATTTATTGAGAAAAAACAAGCACCTCTCAGAAGTGACGTGAAAAACCTCAAAAAAAGGCTAAAAGCCAACCGTGAGAGAAAAGCACTCGGCAGCGCTGAGCCGTCAAGAAGCCGCAGGAGCACGAAACTCCCTTTGAAAACAGGAAGCCAGAGTTGGTTAAAAACAACCGCTGGGCTGCAAACAACCCGAGCGCTGATAACATCAAGCGCGACGATCTCGCCTGCACTAATAACCGCCCGCCGTCAACAAACTCCCCCTTTTTTTTCAGCTCCCACCAGCGGCTAATCGCTCCCCGCGGTCGGCCGGGTCACTTTACCGTCCAGGTGTTCCCCGTGGCGGCCGGCGGCTCGGGGTCGCCGCAGTGGAAGCTCTTGTTCTTCCTGCGCAGGTAGACGACCAGCAGGCGGCCCAGGTTGAACTTTCTCTTCTCCATGTCAGCGGAGCCGGTGAGCGGCGCTCGTCATGGCGGAGGCGAGGCGTTAATCACAACCCCCGACCCATGGCTTCACCCCTCTAGACGTCTCACCTCAGGCTCATCCCTGCAGCCGGGCGGGGTTCAGCGGAAAGGAAAAGCTCAGCGCTTCTGAACTTCATCCATCTTCCTTCCAGAGGCCTTCTGCACTGCTGGGCGGCACCAGGGTGGTCTTTTATTAAGCCTTCGCCTCTGGTTTGTCTGCAGTCATCCTCAGCCCCCCCCCCGAGGTGGATGCAGGTCCGATCAGCCCTGGGAGCGCTCAATTAGCTGCCTGCCTGACTGCCTGCCTGACTGACTGACTGCAGCTCTGGTGAGGTGGAACCCCAGAAGCGGGCAGGAAGGAAGAGACTGCACTTAGTTATTCTCTCTGCCATGCACCTAGCGAGTCACGTGCACGCACGCACGCACGCACGCACGCACGCACGCACGCACGCACGCACGCACATCCTATTTCTCACACTTTTCACACGAAACCAAGAAAAGGGGCTCGACTCGAGAGGAAAGAGGAAGACGCGCGCACTCAAAAGAGACAGAAGAAACAAAATAAAACCCTCATCAGTGTGAAGTCGCCGTCTCGGTGTGACATCATCGCCGGTCCATCGGAGGTCCTGCCACTGACAACCTCCCTCTGCCCACAAGTCACCCGAGGCTGCGAGGCGGGCGGGCGGAGGGAGGGAGGGAGGGAGGGAGGGTGAGGCGTCGCTTCCTCAGGCGACATGGCCCGGGGGGGGGGGTGATGGATATTTTCCTGTCCTCCCTCCTCACCGCAGTCTATTCCTGCTCTTCCTGTGTCCTCACGCAGCTCTCAGAGGCCTACAGAGCCCCACCCACGCCTCCTTTTTTTTTTTTACCCTTCATCTCACCCCTTATCACTCCCCACAGATTAAACGTTTCAGAAAGAGGAGGTTTGGGCCACTGCACAGCTGAAGAGATGCAAGCCAAAGAGGACCGAGGGGGTCGAAAGCAGGTTGGGTTAAAGATCCCATATTGTATCAAGAGGTTTTTGTGGCTGCTCCACCCTGAAGGTGCGATGTGGGACCTTTAAAGGCGGAGAGAGCGACAGCAAGCCGGAGTGTTCGAACCTGCAGCCCGGGCCAATAGTAAAGTGGCGGCCGAACCTTACCTGCATGCTAATATTGGCAAAGTCCTTCTCGACCCAGGTGATATGAGAGCTCCTCTGATTGGAGGAGAGGAACACACAGTTCCATGCAGGTGGGGGAGAAAATGAAAATGGTTTCACATGGAGATGCATGCATCGAGTTTACTTTGTCAGAGCACGTCGCTGGCACTTACTTACACACAACAAGCAACGCACACACACACACACACACACACACACACACACACACACACACACACACACACACACACACACACACACACACACACACACACACACACACACAGCGAGGTGGTCGGGGGTTGCCACACCGGTGACAGGACGTCTCTCTTTTCCTCCAACGTCTTACTTCCTCTATTCTGGCAGCCACCGCACTTCCTCTCACTCCTGCGTCGATTCACGTATGCGGTTGCAGCAGCAGCAGCAGCAGGGGGGGGTGGCGTTTCTCGGCATACCTGCCGTTTGTTGCCCAACTGCACACGCTGGCACTCGTGCACATACGACGGCCAAAGTGTCCAAAAAAAAGATTACATAAATAAAAAGAAAAACGCATTTTTGACACGCACGCCCAGTGGAAAATATCCTCTGAACTGCAATTGGAAGTGCCGACAAATCTCTAAACGCACGCCAATGATGCGGTTGCGCAGTGTTGCGGTGCACCGGGCTGCTTTTGAACCCCACCCCCCACCCCCCCGCTTGCTGAAACACAGTGAAACGGCAGTAAAACTCACAGAACACAACAGGAACTTAAAATACATCCTGACGTTTTCCCGTCACTTCTCAGCATCACGCCGACCACCCCTGCGAGGAAACCCCTCTAAACCCCCCCCCACGCAGAGGCCGGGGGGTGGACGTTCTGAAACCTGCCCTCCTTCCAGCCCTCGCCCACCCAGGTCTTCCGAGGTCAGCGGGAGACAGACAGACAGACAGACAGACAGACAGGCACGCGGGGGAAAGACTTGCCTCTCTCGGCCGAGTTCTGGTGCGAAACAAGAGCCTCCACATGTCTCCGTCCACTTACGGCCATGTCACTGGTGCGTGTGCGGCGCCTAGGAGTCATGGTACACCACGCAAAACCAGAGTGACACGGCAAACGCACACTCACGCATGTTGAAATAGGAAGTGAAGCGGAGTTATGAAAGTGGACGCGAGCGGCGGCCGAGACGAACACGGAAGGAGGCTGGAGACGTCAGAGCGATGCTCAAAGACGCTCTTGCAAAGATGAGGCCGGCGAAGGCGCGAAGGGAAGAAAATCCTGTTCACCGTTTATTGTGAGTCTAATAATCCGGATACACAAGTGGACAACACCGAAAACACCCTGAAACAAATCAACTTGACACATTATGTGTAAAAAAAAAAAAAAAAAGGAAGGAAGCTGCATTTGAGTTTATATTTTCAATATCCCCAAGTCTGACAGCGAACAGGGAGACGCGGTGTAATGCCCTCTGTTCGCCACAAGGGGCCACTGCAGGTCTGCGGGCAGGGTTCCAGAGAGCGGCGCTCTGCTGCTCTCCTACAAGGGGCTTGTAGCCAAGTAAGGGCATGTTCGCCCCGCTCGCACACGCCTCCTCCTCCCTGGAAAATCTCTGCGAGGATCAATCGCAGCAGGACAAAACCAAAAAGAAGCGGGAGGGGTTAAGGAGCGCGGCCGACCGGCGGCGGAACTGTCCAATCAGAGCAGCGAAGGTCACGCAGGTTTTTAAGTGTCTGGAGGCAGCATAAAAAAAAAAAAAAAAAAATGGCACACAAAGGCGGGAGGAGGCGGAGGAGGGATTTCAGGTCTGGTCGTCTCAGAGGCTCCGGCCTGAGCTGCTCTTCCTGGAATACCGGGCGCCGGCACCTGCGACTTCTCAAATGGGTGACGCCTCCGACCGACCCGGCAGGGACGGCCGGAGAACGAGGAGGAACATCCCCGCAATCAATCGGAGCGCGCAATGATTACTGTATCAACAAATGTCTCACACTCGACTTTATCTACACACAAGCACACGCGTGCACATTACATAATTCACCAAAACCCAAGGGGAGAGTCCCCGTGAGCCCCTTCTGGTGAAACAGTAAAATGACAAAATCAAACGATGCTTTTTTTTTTTTTCTTCTTCTTCTTCTTTTTTTTTTTGAGGCGCCCCCGATACATACAAAAATCCCGTCCGACAGGTTTTTACAATACGCGACCTTCAAGTGAACTAGAATCTATTTTTACGACCACAAGTGTTACCGGACCCATTAGTCCCGTTAATGAAGCTGCAAGTCTTCTCGATCTTTTTCAGCCGACTGCAGCTCTCTGGTGATGACGTTTGTTTTTCTCGCCCCCCCCCCCCCCCCCTGCAGCTTTTCTCCCCGAAGCCACCCGACCCATCTCAAGCTACTAGCTAGCGCTACTAGCGCACAATTCAAGACCGAGCTTGGCTGAGGTCTACACAAAATAGTGAATTAAAACCATGTACTTTCTTGCACCCGCAGAACCAATAGAAAAACTACATTTTATATGGCAGCATAGCATAGTTTAACACATCTGTGATAAAATGCTAGAATTCAATCATCCGCATGAACAAGACGACGTTCAATTTGCCCACTTAAAATGAATTAATGAAGATTAAAAAAAAAAAAGCTCTGCATTAATTAATTGCAATTATAAACATGAGGGCTGAAATTAAGATGAAGACTGTGGAGAAGAAGCCCCTCCCCTTAAACAGTCACTGTCTAATCCTGCGTGGGCAACTGAAAAAGGGTTTGGTTGGCTCAGACAGCTCGCTAGTTTAGCGAGCTGTCTGAGCTAGCTTAGTTTAACTAGCAGACTTTTCACCCGCCGGAGCGTTGAGGCGTTTAAGTCCCTTTTTTCTGGCTATGGCAGCTGCGTCATGACTTCAATACCTCTAGATGAGGATGATGATGGTGATGCTGTCAGTTTTCCTTTCCGGTTTCAGGCTTTTAATCACCAACCTCACTGATGTGACACTAGAAAATGGAGGGGGGGGGGGACCCAGATGGATGGCAACTCCCAGTTGATGTCTGTGTTTTTAACCAGCCTGTGCCAAAGCCTCTATATCAAGTCTGTCTCTGCCCCTCCGCTACTTTACAAGGGAGCCGCAGTGGACTCATTCACTAAACTAGGCTCCATCCCATTCATTATCTTTTTTTTTTTTTTTTTAAATCCTTTGACAAAAAAAGCCATTTTTCTGATGCAGCCTCTCTCTTTTTTTTCCTCCTCCCTGCTGCTTAAAAGCCTCTCCATCTGCCTGACTCCATTCTCACCTGTCCTCCGTCCCATTCAATCTCTCATCCATTCCCCTCTGGTCCCATCCAGTCACACCTGGTGCAAAAAAAAACAAAAACGGAGGAACGGATGGGAGAAGAAAAGAAAAGACGGGAAGACTTTCATGCCAGAACTCTGAGCTGCCGGTGTGCTGCTTTTAAAGATAGCTCCGACCTCAGGAGGCAGGAAGGCAGGCGGGTGGCAGATTAATAGGGCGTCATTAAGGAAAATGTAAAAACTGAACTGGCAGTAGCAGCACAAAGGGCTCGTCAAGAGCGGAGAACCAGCACTTTCAATTTAAACCCAACCTTTCCAACCAGAAGCTGTTGCTTCCCCGGTGAAACGCTGAGCGCTAAGACCTTCAATCTGCCGCTGCGAGCTTCTCCGCTGACTTGTGACCGACACATCTCGTACCCTTGACCCTCGCTCGCTGGAAGGCCGCCGCAGGGGTTAATACCCGCCCATCTGCAGACTGCAGCCATCTGTCTTATCTGCTCCTCCTCCAGTTATGCCCTCGCTAGCGTTGCACGCACGCACCCGGACGTGCAAGGGGGGGGGGGGAACAAAAATAACGCGGCAGG